>NC_142931.1:138105572-138108072 GCF_046866305.1 Octopus bimaculoides | reverse complement strand
AGACACACAAGGAAAGAAAGAAAGAGAGAGAGAGACAGAGAGAGAGGGAGCGACAGAGATGGAGGGGAGAGAGAAACGAGAGGGTAAGTGAGAGATGGAAAAGAAACCAAGAAGAACGACTATACGAAGATAGAAGGCTAGGGGGTAGTGAGTATGGTGATGAACAATATTTTCAGTCTGGTAATAGATTATTTGCTAATTCCAAAGAATCAGGAATACTACCAAATAATTAATGCGTCTGCATAACTCTGAACAAACTTTCAAATAAACGGGGATGGTTTTGCTATAATACATCGCAGAGAATTACAGAGCGACCAAATGACATGGCGTATTTTAGTGCCAGAAATACGTTGATTTTATGCGATAAGAAGCAATTATTGCAGACTAGCTTTCAAGTAAAGCAAGCAAGCGACAGTTACCATTTAAACCAGGCATCAAGGAGACGCAATTGGAGACGCACCCATGCATTCAGAGAATTTAGCGATAGCAAGCGTTTTCATTGGTTTAAAACTATTGAACTAAATCAGGGCGTAGACTAAAGTACTTCAACAAACGAACGATTATATCCGGATTTTCCTCTAAAGTGTACTAGCACGTTTGTGTAGATAAAAACATGGTGAGTTAATATATTAGGTTCAATAAAGATCGAGTGTACACTTTAGGTTTTAACCTATATATTTAGGCACGCGCGTAATTTATGCATCTACACATTTATATCGCTATGCGTGTTTGTAAACATGTACGCATATATATATATATATATATATATATATATATATATATATATATATATATGAGTGTGTGTATATATATATATGTATGTGTGTGTAGGTTATTAGAAATGTATAGCCATATATGTGTGTATATATATATATATATATATATATATATATATATATATATATATATATACCTTCCATCTTCTGTCTCTCTCATTAACCAAATGCCCAATGAACACTGTGAAAATGAAGGTGCTTTACCGGTAAGCTACCAGGTGTGTAACATACGGTTTATTATCTTATACATACATACATACATACATACATACATATATAAATATATATATATTTATTTATTTATTTATTTATATATGTATATATATATATATATATATATATATATATATATATATATATATATATATATATATATATATATATATACATACACACACATTGACAATCTATATAAAACTATATAAATCAATCAACATATATATATATATATATATATATATATATATATAGTACTTTTCTCGAAGTGAAGGCGCATGGCTCAGTGGTTAGAGCGTCGAGCTTACGATCGTGAGGTTGTGAGTTCCGTTCCCGGACCGAGCTGCGTGTTGTGTTCTTGAGCAAAACACTTTATTTCACGTTGCTCCAGTTAACTCAGCTGTAGAAATGAGTCGCGACGCCACTGGTGCCCAGCTGTATCGGCCCCTTTGCCTTTCCATTGGATAACATCAGTGGTGTGGATATGTGAGGATGGTAAGCATGTGTGACTGCTGACCTTCCACAAACAACCTTGCCCGGACTTGTGCCTGAGAGGGTAACTTTCTTGGTGCAATCCGATGGTCAGTGAAGGGGGTCTTCTCCTCCTCTCTCTATTTGTGACACAGGTAGTATTTATACCAAAACACTATCTTTATAAGCAACGTAACGTAAGAATGCTGAATACTGCGTTAATACCTTGCGAGGTCGTCTGGAGGTAATAACGCAGTATTTAGCATTCTAACGAAACATCCACGTTACGGTTGGATATAAAGACATATATGTGTGTGTGTTTGTGTATGTATATGTGTGTGTATTTGTGTATGTATATGTGTGTGTGCGTGTGGATTGGTGTTTTCAGTGCGTGTATGTCCCCATCTATGTGTATGTGTAAAGACTTCTCTGTCGGTGAAAGATAAAAAGATATACGCATACGTCATTCCTGTAAGATGCACACACACATACATCCGCTCACACGTCCACACCTATATACATTAACATACATCTATTGTGTACTTATGCTAGATGCAAGAGTTATTTCCATTTATCGAATTTGGTTTCTTATTCCCTGGATGTTAATTAAAATGTCTGCTATGAAGTTTGAATTTTATTAATGGAATCAAATGCTCTAAACTTGCTTCCATGATTCCATTTTGATAGCAGATTTGGAGTTTAGAAAACAATAATTATATGTACTTATATATATATATATATATATATATATATATATATATATATATATATATATATATATATATATATATATATATATATTTGTATATATATATATATATATATATATATATATATATATACTTATATATATATATATATATATATATATATATATATATATATATATATATATATACTTATATATAAATATACTTACATATCTCTCTCTCTCTCTCTCTCTCTATATATATATATATATATATATATATACATATATATATAATTATATATACTTATATAATTATATATACTTATATATATATATATGTATATAT
>NC_142931.1:138093072-138100572 GCF_046866305.1 Octopus bimaculoides | reverse complement strand
ATCCACTCACAAGGCCCGAGGTTATAGTAGAAGACACTTGCCCAAAGTGCCACGCAGTTGGACTGATCCGGAACCATGTGGTTGGTAAGCAAGCTACATACCACATAGCCACTCCTGCGCCTATGAACATCCCACATGTATATACGTGAACTATAGATGTATGTTAATACACACACAGGCAAAAGCGAATAGATAATTGAAATAGTTGGCGTATCTTTTATATACAATAAATAAATTAATAAAACCATACAGTATACTTTATTCAATAAGCTATCTATAGGCGATTTGTTAGGGAAAGTGAGTGAAGCAAATTCTTTTATACCAAACTGTGTTGTATGGATTTATTCAATCATTTAATTTCCCAAACCACGATATATATATATATATATATATATATATATATATATATATATATATATATATATATATATATATACATAAATCTAATGTATTTATACATATATATGTATATTTGTCTGTATGCATGTATGTATTGACTATGGCATTCGAAACCTCTGCTAGAAGCACAATGTACAGAATATTAGCATTTAACTCGCCCGATGTATGTTTGTTAATATATGTGAATGTAATTTCTCGAAGCCAGTAAAGGCATTTAAAACATTAGCAAGGCACATCTCACTCTCGTGTCTTAAGATAACGCAATAATCACTCCTGAATTTAACTAATAGAATACACATGAAACCGCGCACACACACGTACGTGTGAATGTATGTATGTATGTGTATGCGGTGCATGTGTGTTCTTTTAGTTAAGTTCAGTAGTTATTGTTGGGTTATCTTAAGATAAATGAGTGAGATGTGCCTTGCTAGTGTTTTAAACGATTTATTTAGGTTATAAGCGTTTCAATTAACCTGGCCAAGTGTTGCACATTGCTATATGATCAATCCTACATTTGATCGACTAAAAACTGATAGAAAGAAAGGAATTATTCTGTCTACTGAAGGTACAAGGCCTGAAATTTGTGTTTAACCCATTACCTCCCATAATTCTATTAACTGGAATTTTTTTTATGAAACTTTGATTTCTAGCATAAAACAGCCTTAGAAACATGCTGGAATGATCAAAATAACATTTAAAATAGAAATAAGCGAGATATTGGGTGAAAAATTAGCAAACCTCATTTGAATATCAGAGAAATATACCTAGTAGATGTAGCAAAAAGGTTAGATATGTGTAAATACTGACAGATAATTACGAAATTTATAAGTGAACTCATATGAGATCACTGGTAGGTAATGGGTTAACTGGTATTTAATTTATCGACCCCGGAAGGATGAAAAGCAAAGTCGTCCTCAGCGGAATTTGAACTCAGAACGTAAAGCCGGACGAAATACCACTGAGTATTTCGCCTAGCGTGCTAACGATTCTACCAGCCCGACGCCTATATAAAGAAAGGAATTGTGTGCCATTCTATTCTTTGAGAAGCCAGACTGCCTCTGCTAAACTTAGTCTGCATTACAATAAAGTGGGAGGGTGTATAGCAGTAAACTCAAGCTGACTTCTAATTTATTGACAAGTGTCCAAGGAGGGGAGAGACATGATTATCAGATCTTCTTAATTTAATGGCATCTAGTATTAGTATGTTTCATGTCAAGATAGAGTTTTAATTTAATCTGTAAAACACAGTAAATAGAGGAAGACAGACAAATTAAATAGAACTATTAAAGAAAATTACTGTCTATTAAGCAAAACATTGTCCGTTAAGAAAAATATTTCGTTGACCGTTAGAGTCTAAATTAAATATAATTACATTCCAGAAAGTAACAGTCCATAACATAAATAAAATAAAATATTGTAAAATAAAATAATACAGTGACTAAAGAATAAAGTCAGAATCTATAAGGTTGTAGTGGACCTGCTATATTGTATGTTTTAATCATATGGAGAAGTATACGGTGTCGAAAGGCAACCCAGAATTAAGTTTCTTTTTCTAATCTAAGTACAAAGCTTGAAATTTTTGAGGATAGGGTCAGTCGATTATATCGACTCCAGTACGCAATTGATACTTAATCTTTCGACACCGAAAGGATGAAAGGCAAAGTCGACCTCAGCGGAACTCAGAATTAATATCAATATACATACTTATTAGGGCGGCAGAATCGATAGCGCGTCGAAGAAAAGTGCTTGGAGTCATTTCGTCCAGCATCCTATTGTTCCGAATTGAAATTACGCCGAGATCAACTGTGGGCAATAAAGAAATAAGAAACGTTAGCACGCCGGGCGAAATGCTTAACGGTATTTTGTCTGTCTTTACCTTCTGAGGTCGTCTTTGCCTTTCAGCCTTTCGGGGTCGATAAATAAAGAACCAGTTGCGTACTGGGGTCGATGTAATCGACTGGCCCTCTTCCTTACATTAACCGAGAGCCATCAACTCGGCACACTCGTCAATACGGATATATACAGGTATACCTAGTAAAATCCAGAACTTTATTGTTATTCTCTTTCAATTTCGCTGAGTGGTCGAGCAATTTTTATTATTTTCTGGGCTAATTCATCATTGTTTTTGTGTTGGCTTGGTTTCTATGATTCTGGGCATCTGTGGTTAACTGAATATCTTGAATGTGCGTATGGTTGTGACCACTGTTTGAGCTTTCTTCTCTCTGTTGCAAATGACTACCACCATTCCTTACTGTTGCAGACCAAATCGCTTCTAGGCAGTTTTCGAATTGCACTGGATATGAATAAAAACAGCCAGAAGAGGATTGATAACATCAGCGCAGAGTAAATGGAGTAAATATAGCCTAAGAAATAACCAAAAAATATGTAGAAGACAAATAACTAGAAGACATTAACAAAAGACATAATTGAATTGTAACAATAAGAAATAAGAAAAACTTAATGTACGAAACTACAATTCCTAAATTTCTCAGTGGAATCGACGGTGCATTATTAATGAAAACTGAAGAAAATTCCAAGAGACTATTGTTAAAGTCGGTAATCACGCGTCTATGGAAAGGACAAACGTATTACATTTGAAAGACCAAATCTTTTATGCGTGTTATTTGTTCATTTCCCTTTTTTTATAGAATATATTATCAAGAAGAATCTTGTAGTTGCATGCAAAATTTCAGAACGCTGGTACAAGTATGTTGGACTATACTATGGAGGTTGTTCGGTTTGGTGTATCATTGTTCTGAATCGTTATCCTGACCTGATCTAAGTCGGTTGGCATTGGTTCATTTTAAATATTTGAAGAGTTCGCCAGAATTAAGCATGTTTAGTATATTTCATAAAATTATAGCTTACCGAATAAAAAAACCGTCAATAGCACACTACTGGTGAAATTTTCTGCACGATGCGGACGATATAGATAGCCAATCACTGGACACGAAGCACTTTCCTTAAATTCAGTACAACTTTAAAGTTATCAGGGAAAACGGAAACCGTTTACATTCATCGCATTTCCTAGAGTATTATAATTTTGAAGGTGTAAGATAGATGTAATGGAGTAAAGTAGTAAGAACTGGGATGTATCAAGGAATATTAGGGATAGTAATACGCCATAATTGAATTTAAGGACTCAGATTTCAGCAAGGTGATACTCTAATAACGATTTCTGTCCAGCTGACACAAAACAAAATTTTCTATGTCTTCAAATATTAGCTGATTAAATCAACCCCCACAATATTATATGGAAGAATTCAATCAATACTATTGAAGCTCGAATCGAAAATCAACGTTGGCTGCAATGGAAAAGGAATACTACTGGAATGGAAAAGGAATTCTGTGACAAGGCATCCTAACAACTGCTGCTAATGGTTTCGTAGATTGACAGCAGGACCATACATTACTTTTGGGTGGATATAATTCTTTGAATCGATCCCAATACATTTCTGATGTTATATCCTTGCTATGGAAATACAGAACCGGCAGTAATCTCAATGATCAGAAAGCATAATGCTAAAACTAAACACTGTTAGGTATTCACTTTGATTTGCATTTCTTAATGATCTCTCCCTACTCTCTTTGACAGAAGCCCCTCCTCATTTCATCCTCATCCTCATCTACTACTACTATAACTACTACTACTACTACTACTACTATTACTACTACTACTACTACTACTACTACTACTACTACTACTACTACTACTACTACTAATCTTCCTCCACGTCATCATCATCATCACCATTATTATTATTATTATTATTGATATTGCTGCTATCGTTATTATTATCATTAACATTACCATTATTATTATCAAAGGGATAATTTAGTTAACTAACAGGAATGTTATCTTAAGGTTTGGTGACAACAATTCTCCTTAAATCTCAAGAGTCTCTCTTAGGATTCCTGCAGATTGCAAGGTGACACTTTTCCGCAGGCTGACAATGCATGTTTCAGTTTGAAAGTGTTTCAGCCTTTTCGGTATCGGTTTGCTTATTATGCCAAAAGCACCAATTATCACAGAAACCATTGTCCCTTGTCTTCTACAATCTCTTCTTCTCTCTGATGTTGTTGTTTGTTCCTTCTCGAGCCATGCTTGGTTCATAAGGACCGGTTTCCCGGTTTCATTGGCGTATAGGTCCCCCCACCCGCCGGTCCGGCGCAAGTCAATTGAGATGAAGGAGGAAAGAGTAAGAGAAAGTTGTGTTGAAAGAGTCAGCAGAATTTCGTCATTACCGGAGCCGCGTGTAGCTTAGGTGTTTCTCTCATAAACACACACATTGCCCAGTCTGAGATTCGAACCCGCGATTTCTCGACCGCGAGTTCGCTGCTCTAACCACTAGGCCATGTGCCTCCACTTCTCTCTGACGAGATCCTGATATTTCCTAGTTTTCTTAGCTCTATTTTTTTTTTATTGTAAGTTACTTTATTATATGGTATTGCAAAGTCTCTGATTTTAGACTTTTCCTTTTTATTCTTCCACAATCAAACTTGGTCTCCTTGTTTCATTATTATGCGTGATCTTTATTGAGAACCTCCATAAAATTCTGTGGTTGTTATTCTGTATCACAAAATAAGGCCTTTTGTTCATGCCACTTTTCTATCACTTTGAATCCACAAACTCGGTTAACATCGCAAATACATTCTTTTACCGACACAGTCATGCCTGCGCTTATACTCTTTTTGTGCTAGCTTACTGCACTCACTTGAGAAATGGTTGATATTTTCGTCTCTTTTTCTGCAGATCCTCTATTCACTCTCTGAGTAAGCTTTATTTCCTACCATCATCAACATGACTTCAAATTCCACCTAAGTTGACTTTGCCTTTCATCCTTTCGTGGCTGATAAAATAGGCACCAGTTGAGCACTAGGTTTGATGCAATTGACTACTTGCCTTCCTCAAAATTTCAGGCCCTGTGCCTTTAGTAGAAAAGAATATTATTACTGTTGTTCTTGTTGCTAATATCCTCCTCCTCCCCCCCCTCCTCCTCCTCCTCCTCCTCATCGTCATCATTATTATCATCATATATATATATATATATATATATATATATATAAGGAAATTTTGAACCTGGGTTCTCATTCCTAAGGTATTTTTCAATCTTGTTGTTATTGTTGTTGTTGTTGTTAATTCTATTATTATTATTATTATTATTATTATTATTATTATTATTATTATTATTATTATTATTATTATTATTATCATAACATCGAAAAATACCTTAGGAATGAGAACCCAGGTTCGAAATTTCCCCAAGACACCTGATGAAGGCTGGAGGGTATATGAGCCGAAACGTTGTGTTAACAACAAACAAGATGAGGACAAATATCCGTCAAATGTAAATAATGTACATAATTCCTCTGTATTCTATTTTAGTGTTGGGCTGTAACAGTGAATCTACGGACAGTTACGTAATTTTAATTTGGGTTCGCGGAAACCTTTATTTGAGATAAGTGGGGCCGTATTCAAAATGATGGGAAGGGGTAGTATTTTGAATCGGGTGCGAGACTTGCGTAGGCCTGCGAAGTAATGTAACAGATTCAGCACCTGTTATATAACAAAAAAAGCCACACCTGTTCTCTTCAGTTCGGTTTTCTTACCTATCCTCTCCTATGGTCCTGAATCTTGCGTAAAGATGCAAATAATAGGATCGGGAATACAAGCGGTTGAAATGGTTCCCCCGAAGGGTCTCTGAAGGGATATTATTCGACAGACTGCGTACCTTGAAAATCAGGGTATCTATCCCGTTCGAGCCGCTACTCCCTTGCATTGAGAAGTCACAGCTCCTGTACTACGGATATATGATGAAAATGTCATAAGAAATAATCGCAAGACGGAATCTTTAAGTCTTTAAGCCGAACCAACAGACAAGAGACCTAATATTAGACATAGAAAGAAATGGATAATATCCATAGTACCAGTTGGCCATGCTTGGGAATCCAGCCGGAAAGTGGAATGTTACTTGCTTTTGATAAAGACCCTATAGAATAGAGTCCCGAAAACACTTCCGCACGACACTGCCAGAAGTAGTGGGCGGAGAAAATGGCTGGCTGGATTTGTGTATAACAATATGCTTGAAACAAGCATGCCAGAAAACTTTGCTATGAAATGTCAGTACTACACGAAAACTATTGTAAAACAGAACGTATGTTCGACGGAATCACCATTGTTCTGTTCTTCTTTAGTTTTCGTTCCATATCAATATTTTACACACTGAAAACGACGGTATCTAATGACTGCCTTACATGGTGAATATCATTATATTTTGTTATGAATTGTCATTTTTGTAAATTTAGTACAATGAATTCAGATTATATAATGTGTTGCTGCGTATTTTGTATTGTGTCTTGCGATATATAACACCTGTCTTTCAATCTTATACTATTTCTAAGAAAAGGAAGTATTTTTGTTAAATTGTATTAATCCGATGAGTTTATAGCCACGGTTTTGAATTTTTGATAAAATCCGTGACATTGTATTGCAATAGTAAATGTTTATTGAGATAACGCAATTTTGGCAAGCGTGAAATATACACTTTCGAAGCCTGTTGGTTAGCGTATTGCAGTCACAATTTTAAGGTCATAGTTTCGATTCTCAAAACGGGCAGCACGTTGCGTTCTCGAGCAAAACACTTCAATTTCCCGTTGGCACAGTCTACTCAGTTGCAAATGAGTTCCAGCAGTTACTGCGAATTTATCCCTGCAACGGTCCGGTGTCTAGGCCAGAAGAGTTTGTCGCAATCTCAGTCACTTATATTCCATGAAAACTGGATTACGAGTCCTCGGGCTCACCACAGTGAGAGAACTAAGTAATTCATATATAGGATCGATCAAAAATTGTTGAGATAATTCCAGATTAACCTGATCTCCTATGAAGGTAATTCAATAAATGGAAAACAGAATTTTAGATGCTTTAACTTCGAACTTGTTATATAATGCAAATACTTACAGGTATATATTTATCTCGATTAATTTAGCAGAACTATTATTTTAATTTTATTTTGAATGTAAAATCATTAAATTTATTTTTCGAAGAGTCTTCCTCGTAGGAAAGGGTTAAATGTGTCAAAAAATAACAAAGCGAGAAGCAAC
>NC_142931.1:138083072-138088072 GCF_046866305.1 Octopus bimaculoides | reverse complement strand
CAACTATAGCAGATATGACGTCATAATCACTGCGATACTGGTGCCAGTCAAGTGTTTGTTTCATGTTAGGGAACAGATGCTGGTTGGAGAATAGGGTTGATGATCAGCCAGTACAAAGCCCTAGTCACGCACAGCAGCCATTGAATCCAAGGACTTGTGTACTGGAGCAGTGCCCTGATGAAACAAGATCCTTTTCGTCAGTTTTCTTGGGCGTGTAGTCTTTATGGCCTTTCAAAATTGCCTCAGAAACTTGATATAGTACTCTTCATTGATGGTGTAGCCCTATGAAGTCAGTGTCAGTAAACGCAATCCCTTTTGCATCCCCAAAAAATGAGGCTATCATTTTCCTGCAGTTGAAATGATCTAGGCCTTCTTTGGAGCAGGTAAGATGGGGTGTTACCACTGCATGGATTATCACTTTATCTCTCGTTCAAAATGATGAATCCAACACTCATCCTGATTTAGGAAACTTTCAAGGAAATGAGTTAGATTTGCCTCAGATGGTGTCAGAATTTCTCGTGATATGTTCAGCCTGGTGTACTTTTGATTAGGTGTCAGAAGACGTGGCACTCACCGAGAAGAGACCTTCGTCATGCTAAGTTCCTTGTGAAGAATATTCTCAAATCTCTCACGAGATATGCTAATAGTTTTGGTAATTTCATTTATATTCAATCACCTGTTATCTGTCACCATGTGGTGAAGACAATGAATTATTTCCTCGTTGGTGGCAGCTGCAGGACGTCAAAATCTTAGGTCATCTTCACGTCTCGTCCTTCCCCTCCTAAATTCAACTGCCCACTTCTGCATTGTTGAGAAAGCTGGAGCGTTGTCCCCTAATTTAGCAACCATGTCAACATGAATGTCTTTGGGAGCTAAATACTTTTTCCTGCAGGTACTTGATGCCAAATTTTATCCATTTTCAAAACAAGTCGCTACTAGTTACTTTTGAAGTCTGCGTTGAACAGTCAGATGTGAGATTATCAGAAAATAAACAATGCAGTTATTAATAAAAACAAAAAAAATGATTGAAGTTAATCCATGCAAGATTTCACATCTCTAGCGTCATTCTTTCATAGTCAGTCTATGGAATTTTCTGCCCATCCTAGAAACAGAAGTAAAATATCAAAGGGGGTGAGTTGGCAGAATCGTTAGCACGCCGGGCGAAATGCTTAGCGGTATTTCGTCTGCCGTTACGTTCTGAGTTCAAATTTCACCGAGGTCGATTTTGCATTTCATCCTTTCGGGGTCGATAAATTAAGTACCAGTTACGCACTGGGGTCGATGTAATCGACTTAATCCGTTTGTCTGTCCTTGTTTGTCCCCTCTGTGTGTAGCCTCTTGTGGGCAGTAAAGAAATAAGAAGTAAATTATCAAAATACTGAAGGCAGAGATCTTCTTACAATGCAAAAAAAGAAAGAAAAACATTTAATTTACCTTTATATATTTCAAGCACAAAGGCCCATTGCCAGAGGTAAATGGCCAAGCAGTGTTAATTTATTTAGTACCAGCCATGTCTGTGGTTACTGTTTAACTTCTGATGGACTTTGCACCAGAAATATATAAAGGTAAGGAAACGTTTCCCTTTTCGCATTTTAAGACGTTCTCTGTCTTCACTATTTTATTATATTTCTTTATTACAATGCATGAATAGACTAGCAACGCTCTTTTTTCAAGGAAAATAATACTTATTATTGTGATGGACATGTAGAGAGTGAATCCAAACATTGACATGACAGTGGCTTTACAATCAAATGAGTTATAACAAGCAAGTGCGGTAGAGCAAGAGTTAAGTTAGAGAGCAGAGGAGATTTTCTGATAATGGAGGTTGATGACTTCCATTTACATTACTTATACTGTCAAGAAATGTTTGAACTTTAGAATTTACCATATTCCAGTCATTTTCCAAATGATACAGCTTTGTTCCTACGCAAAAGGAAATCAATAGCTCATTCGATAATGCTGCTGGATATGGAAAAATATAAAGAATAATAATTCCCTTGGAAAATGCGTTAACTTTACACTTTCAAGCTAATATCGAAGATGGTGAGCAGCGAAAATTTTGATTTACTGCTGCAGAACTGAAAACTCCCACTCAAAATGGAATAAATGGTAACGATTGGGGTCAGTTAATTCCATTTCCTTCGCCTGATAAATAAGTCTAAGATTAAAGACGCCTGAAAATATAAATATTATTTTACACAATCAAGCGTGCAGCAAATAATTATTACATCCAATTTGTGAGTTAAATCAAGATATTTACTCGCTTAATTTAAATTCTAAAATCATAAACATGCCAGAACACTAAAAGTACCATTTTCAATCGAGTCAATATTGGTTTCTCTGCGACTAGTCACAGTAAGCGTTGTATATGAGGATAAGAACACAATGAGACAATGGGAAGTGTAGCGTTCATGATTTTCTGCAAAGAATTAATGCGACCAGAAAAGTGAAACAACTTCAACGAGGAATAAAACTGAAATTGAACTGCAGACATTACATATTTTCTGCTCCAAGGCACATTCCATACAACAGAACTATAATAGTTGGATTTAAAATAGGAAAAAAACGTTAATGAATCGGGCAATCTTGATGTAAATATGTATCTAGAGAATACTTGAGTTGTAAATTTAAGCAACTGTAAATGTAAAATTAATGGTGGATCTGTGTGAGTGACCAGGTGGCAATGGATGCGACGAAAAGTTTAACATTCAAATAATGGCTGTTTAAGTAGATTTCAGAGGTTTTGTGTTCTTGAATGGATATGAGACTTCATCACAAAATATTGGGACTGTTGCTATGGTAACAGAACTAAAGCACGCAGAGTGAAGCCAATTGGCACGGACTGACCTTGAATTCTGTCGCGCATGCACACTAAGATATAACGTTTTCGTTCCCTTTCGATTTCTGTAGCGGTGATTAGAAGTAAAATGTGTAGCGTGTGGTCGTCTCATCACACGACAGAGGCTCCATCAATGACCATGGCTGAGTAAATATGTGTGTGTGTGCATGTGTCTGTATGTGTGTATGTGTGTGTATGTGCGTCTGAGTGTGCAGATATATACATGTATTTTTCCGGGTTAATAAAGCTCTCGTTGGTTTCCTGAAAGTTGGTAAGCGCCTCCATCTTGGATATTAGCGTGTGTATACATGCACACACGCACACGTCAAGGTTACCAGCCCCCATCCACACGCACATACACGCACGCGCACCTTCGTTTTGGGATCACCATTACTTTATTATCTCACCTTCTTCCTAGCTCTCCTGTGTGACCCCTCTGTCCGGCATTCGTCATGATAGATCGCTAGCCACTAAACCTTTTTTTAATTTTCTCTCCCTGTTTATTTCTGTGATCCTTTCTGTCGAAGAGCGTAGGCTCGAAACGTAAAAGACTTTCTCACTTTACTAAAACAGATAGTAGTAATCTACTAAAAGAACGAGTTGGAATTACCATGTTCAAGGAAAGGATCACGGCGCATGCAAGAAATAACAGTAAACTATGAATGTCATTCTTAATTTTAATTTCAATTTTATTTTATCAATAGCCCTTTTCTCTTCTCACATATTTTATATTCATTTTTGATAAGGTTTTTCAAAAAAACCGAAACATGTAAATTAATTAAAACACCCAAAAGATGTTTTAAAAGGTGGCATTTTCATTTTTATTCATTTTCAATATATATATATATATATATATATATATATATATATATATATATATATATATATATATATATATATATATATATATATACCACCTGGTAAGTAACCTTATAGCGTGCTTTGCAAAGCTCTTCTACCATACACTATGAAACAGCAGGAATTCTTCTACTGGATATATATATGGAAGTCCGGTTGTGTGAGTAGAATTTATAGAATAAAATATTATACAAGATGATGGAATGAGCTGGTTCTAATCAAAATGACCCCTGTGCATTGGCATCAGCTGTGTTTCATATACTATACATATAATTATAAACATAAGATCCAGTAATAGATGAGTACCTGCACGTCATCAGGTGAGTGGCTTTTAGAGCAATCAGTAATTAATGGCTAGTACTAATGCAGAGAAACTGTTGTAGTGTAATGGATTACTGCTTACTGACTCCATACTCGGAAGATGAATTTGTTGATTATATTTCAATACCAAGTTCTCTATGAATAAATACATTTTATTACTAAAAAGTCCTCATATTAATACATATCTGTGTACCTACAAGCATATATTTATACGAATGTGTATAAATATATCTGTGTATATGTGTATATATATTTATGTTAATATATTTTTGCAATGAAATTTGAGTAATAATGTATTCCATAATTAAACAGTAAAATATGAAATTAACAGAACATGTTACAGCCTGCATTCGTAGAACCAAACACTTCATACGCATACATATATAGATACGAATTATACGCAATATTCACACACCTAAGCATATATAACAGCACATACAAAGATGTATGCAAACAGACGTGCGGATATATAAGGAAAAATAAATAAATACAATGAGATTGTATTTAGATACGAATATTTTGAATGAAGTAAATATAACGGGAGCAGATACAAGAGAAATAAAATAGTCGTCACTGACCGAGTGTGATACGCTTCTGCACTTTTAGGACGATATTTACATGCACGTACATACATACATACGTACATACACACACACACACACACACATATATATATATAAATACATACACACACTCATTCATTAATATATATATATATATATATATATATATATATATATATATATATACTTCCACATACACAATCACGTACTTTCGCATATATTCATACACACACGCAAAAACACACACACATGTATGTATGCATGTGTGTGTATAAGTGTGTGTGTATGTATGCATGTGTTTGTGTGTGTAGATTAAATAAAATACAGATATACACATAAAAATGCTACGTGCTTACATATATATATATATATATATATACACACATGTAAATGTATATATAATTATATACATACTTATA
>NC_142931.1:138063072-138080572 GCF_046866305.1 Octopus bimaculoides | reverse complement strand
AGTTATAAACTTAAACCTTATAAGAAATCACCGTGTATTGTCTAAAGAAAAGAATCTTATATTGAGGCATACAAGCTCTCGACGGAGAAAAAATGTACCCACTTTTTTCCGTCGAGGGCTTATATGCCACAATATGAGACCATTTTCTAGAGACAATACACAGCGTTCGCTTATAGGCTTTAAGCTTATAAATATTATCATTATTTACTGAATTTTCACTCGTCACAGCTTCTCTATTTAACGTAAGAGACAAAGGAATGAGATTCAATAACTTTTATGCCTTCCTCAAGATAAATAAGTTGAAACTACTTCAGGTATGAAACAGATATAGAATATAGAAAAATAGAGTAAATTAGTCAGCTGTGAGGAATTGGAAAAACGTGTACCAGTGTAGCATATTTGCCAATATTCCTAATGACAGACCAACTTATTCTAATTTTTAATCATTTATATTTATTGTCAACACAGACTACAATTCGGTTGTGGAGATTCTACTATTTACATTATTCGGCAGCAGCTTAATTCTGCTTTAGAACACACGTAAACCATAGAAATTATAAATGTCATCGATTTATTTTGGACTTGTCGCAAATACCCTGTCATTTAAAAGAAAGGAAAATGGGAATTTGTGACATTCATGTTTTCCTTAGAGACGTAAGCTTCATATGTGAAATCCTCACAAGCTGTAACTGAAAACGAATCCGTAGTCAGATCATTTGGAGATTACCTGTACACTTGCCAGCGATGTTAATTATAGTGTATGTTAAGAATTCCCTCCACACTGTAAGCAGTCTTTTCCGAAACCGTTGTGTGTTTAATCATATCTGACAACTCCACATTTTACTGTAATTAAATAACTAAATTTAATCAGTATTTTTTGCCGTCTTTTCTTACAGTTCGTATTGTATTGAAAGCTAACGACAGTTATCTTCCGTTGTTTAGTTTTAATGGCATTATATACACGTGCCATTCTATTTTCTCAAGCAATTCTATACATTGATATAGGCGTGATTCTCGTAGAATCCCGCCTATATCAATGTTGCTGTCTTGAATAACTTTTATTGGCAAGACGTTCGCACGCACATGTGCCTGCAGTGTTTCTTGGAAGAAGCAAGGAAATCACAGACTAAGCTATATACGTGCTATCCAAAATCTTTATTCAAATCAATTGTCTCAATAAACTCGAAACATTTTGCTGCATCTCGGAACGGTCATTATGCCAATAATAATCGCGGGCACTTGTTCTGTTTCACTTCTATATTTGTATTTATCAAATGGTTTAACATTTAAACAATTTGGTAATCGATTCTTAGGAGACAGAAAGGCAGACAGACATGAAACAGAGCTAGAATAGAGTGAGCATAATATTGATGAGGTTTCGAATGGTGACGAAAGGACATTGATAAACCTAGTTGATCGGCTCTTTAGCTGAACGTTAAACAAACAATCAGTTAGTTAATTGGTTAACTGGTTAACCATTTGGCTAATAGAAAATAAAATAACAAGTGAAGTAGGACTAGAGTATGTGTGTATTATGGTCATAATGTCCCACTCGGGGTACAACAAAATATGCTTCAACATACGAGTTCACCTCAATAATCGTGCAAGCCAAATACAAAATCGAAATTTAAATATATTCCTATTAAATATGGTAAAAATATGATCTTTATTTCAGAAACCGGAATCCAAGTCTTAGATATAGTGAACTGGATTGCTTTTATATACCTTTATTCTTTTACTCTTCAGGGGCCACAGAGTGGAAGAAATGATAGAAAACCAGATTATATGGTGGGGTTCATGTTTGCTTTTGTGGACTTAAGATCGCTGAAAGTACCAGTGATATAATCGGGGAGATTCAACCTGTTTTACATTTCTTGTACAAATTTGTGGTAATGTGTCATGTTATATTTGTATTTTCTCACTTTTCTAACAAAAAAAGAAAAAAATTTATTATTATTATTATTATTATTATTATTATTATTATTATTATTATTATTATTATATATTTGACTTTTGCTTTGTATTTGTACACGTTGGTTCCAAGTCTCACCCAGAGACCTCAAGAGACAACAGCTAGAAGTTCAAGTTGGTGTTATGACTAGGGTGTCATATATTTGGTTTTGTACATATTATTTTTCTAGAGAACGTTTAAGAAAACAGCAGAAAATTATAAGCTTATTGTAAATATTAATGTTATTATTATTATTATTGTTCAGTAGTTTTATTTTTATAACGTGCTTTCACTTCACTACCGAGCGCAGCTCTGTGCGCCTTGGGTATGTGCTGTGGTTTGCTGTGGTGCTCTTATGTTTACTGTATTGAAAGTGTTTTGCGTAGAATGTGTGCAGTACCCAGTAGTGCAATTTTCTGTATGTTATATATATTTGTAAGTCCTGCTGGTGTTATGCCTAGGGTGTCATATATTTGGTTTTGCACATAGTATTGTTCTAGAGAATGTTTAAGAAAACATAAGAATATAATGATTTTGTTCTAATTATTATTATTATTATTATTATTATTATTATTATTATTATTATTATTATTATTATTATTATTATTAGGGCGACAACCTGGTAGACCTCTTAACATGCCTAGCAAAATGCTTGGTGGCATTTTGCCCGTCTTTGCGTTCTGAGTTTCAATTTCGTCGAGGTGGACTTTGCCTTTCATCATCTCGGGATCGATGAAATAAGTACCAGTTGACCACTGGGGTCGATGTAGTCGATTTACCTTCTCCACCGTAATTACTAGCCTTGTATCAAAATTTGAAACCAATACCATTTAGGTATTTAAGGTGGCGAGGTTGTAGAGTTTCGGATAAAATGCTAAGCAGTGTTCTTTACTGAGTTCAAATTTCGCCGCGGTCGACTTTATCTTTATTCCCTTTAAGGGGGTTAAAAAGATAATAATTACCAAATAATTACTGGGTTCGATGTAATAGTCTATTCCTCCACAACAAATTGCCGCCCTTGTGGCAAAATTAGAATGAATATTATTTATTTTATCGGAAGGAAAACTAATTCAGAAATAAAATAAATATTACGTGTCGATCTATTTTGAATTGCAAGAAAAAGGCTGAGTTTCCACTTTTGTCCATGGAAAGTATTTCTGTTCTGAACCAGTTCTGAACAGTTACAAAACGACAAACACACACCACGTCAATATACTGCGCAGAATATGAGATGGTTTATATAAGTGTATGAATTCTTTAGAGCATTTATGAAAGGTATTCGTGCGTTAGATTGTATACACGAATGCTTCCTATTTATTGACCTTCCGTTCAGTTGAATCCATTGAAATTGCTTTTTGTTCTTCAGCGTTCTGTTGTCTTGGCAACTATTCCATTAAAAACAGCAAATGGTAAAAAGCACAGTGATAGCAAAATATAGCAAAAGAAAACAAAAACAAAACACTCAAACGCACAAAGAAAAAAATTGTGCCAAAATACTAGTAATACATTCTTCAAATGTTGATAGAAAGATGGTGCATGTTTAATCCCAAAATATAGTAACATTCTCAAGGGGAATGTGGTTTACATTGAAAAAGCGACAATATTTTGGCCTTAAAAATATTTTCTGTTGAATTACTGGACAACTTACACAAGAAAAAACAGTATGTACATACATACATACACACATACATAATACGTATATATACATTTATATATATATATATATATATATATATATATATATATATATATATATATATATATATATATATATATATATATACATATATATATATACATATATATATGTGTGTATATATAAAAACGTATATATATATATATATATATATATATATATATATATATATATATATATATATATATATATATATATGTATATATATATATATATATGGTTATATGTGAACATATCGTTCTATTGTAATGTCGATTAATTCAAACGGAAAGTATCATCAACAGAGAACTTGTGCGGTGTGTTTGTTACACCTGAAAATGCAATAGAAAATAGAAATAATAATTGGCTACATTTTTGCTGTGGAATACTTATGTGTATACGATGGGAAAGGCAGCTGTTTTGCAAATTCTCTGATGCTACTAGAAATATGACAGCCAATAACTGGAAAACATTAATTTTATTTTCGTCAGTTGTTATTTTGTATTTCAGGTTTTATACATCACATCCTAAACAAAAGTATGTGTATATTTTGATCGGCCTTTTCAAACAACTACACAATCATTTTATGTATATCACAAGGATCCATAAGAGTAATTAAAACCGCGATATTCTTCTTTTTAACCAATTTCAGTTCTTATTTCTCCTCGCATTAATGTTCTGTTCTGCGTTCTTTGCCAGCTCACCTACATTTTTGTTGGTTCAGAGATCCAAGCTGAAAATTCACTATTGTGTTTCGTACAATAAAAATGTACGATTGTTTGAAAACATCTCAGGAGTAACTGAAATGTTGTTTTTATAGATACACACTCGCGCGCAGCAAACAGAAAACAGGTATGGCAACAAGAGAGCTCCCATGCCGTTGCCATTCCTTAACTCATACCCTGCCGGTTTATAAAGCCAATATATAAAGCTATTGCGTACACAATGCCTAGCCAAATAAACGGGGTAGTCATGACGGGATGGCACTTGATCACAGGTCATCTTAATCAGGCACTACGTAATGTTAAACAATAACGACAAGCAGCACGGACTTTCATACCCATAGGTTATAAACATGGATTCTTGTGGTAACAGGTTAACCTACCATTTTGGAGCCGTTGAGATCAAATTCCCTGCTTGAGGATTCATTCCTCAACCTTTTCCCATTAATCTCGGCGGCCATATAAAGAGTTATGAGCAGTAACCTTCCTTCCTAACTAAAAAGAAAAAACCCAAAAGGTTTCGAAGCTTTAACCCTTACTTCTAAAACAAGTTAATAAGTTTGTTATACAACATGCCACTGGCGTATGTAAATATAGTGGAGGCGCAATGGCTCAGTGGTAAGGGCAGCGGACTCGCGGTCATAGGACCGCGGTTTCGATTCCCAGACCGGGCGTTGTGAGTGTTTATTAAGCGAAAACACTTAAAGCTCCACGAGGCTCCGGTATGGGGTGGTGGCGAATCCTGCTGTACTCTTTCTCACCACAACTTTTTCTCATTCTCTCTTCCTGTTTCTGTATTTTAAAGGGGACAGCCTTGTTACATACTGTGTCACGCTGAATCTACCCGAGAACTACGCTAAGGGTAGACGTGTCTGTCAATTTCACGAACAGAACGTGGAGTTAATTTCAGGAACAGGCTCTTCCGTTGATTGGATCAACTGGAACCCGCGTCGTCGTAACCAACTAAGTGCCACGATGTAAATATAGTTGCTACAACTGTGGTTAATAGTACAGAAACACATAATCCTAACAACAACTCGTCTCAGATATTAATCAATTTCGCTGTTCTTATAATATAAATATATTGAAAGATGTAATAGAAGTTGTACATTTATGAACACCTGGTAAAGGGTTTGCAATTTTGTAACCCAACATATTATTTATCGGTTGATTAATTTTTTTTTTCTTAGTTCCACTTGACGAAGTAAGCATAATATTGGCTCAAAGACGTAGCAGGAACAATCACACGGCGGCTTTATTCAATAAGACAACAAGCAGTTCAACAGAATTTTCCAGACGAAGCAATTATACCGACGTTTAAACTAAATAGTCAGATATAAACACGGAGACATGTACGTCTGCACACACATACGCGCGCGCGCACACACACACGCACGCACACACACACACACACACACGCACGCACACGCACGCACGCACACACACACACACACACACACACGCACACACACACACACACACACATACACATTTAAGAATCTGCATATTTGCAAAATTTTAAAATGGTAAATTCTGTCTGAACAGTGGAATGGTGTTATCGTATATTTCTTCTAAGACACATTCGCAATGTATCAAAAAATCTTTGGGCATTTGGCTGTCTTAACAGACGCCGAACACCTGTCAGCCTAATAAATTATTTCGAGATGCAATTTAGATTTGTGGAATATTCCGCAGCTCTTCATTTGATATTTCTAAGGAATAAAGCGATTTATTTCTCCTCTATTACAACCATTCTATAATTGGATTGTCTGAGGCGCTACTATGCTAGCCGTTACAGTATTTTTCATTAACGCTTTTACGTCCAAGTTATTATATGTTGCTGTCATGATCAAAAGCATGCAAGCTGTCACCATCTCTCAGTCCTATTATTTCAGACATACTCTATCTAGAACCGCGTTATCTAATGTGTAATTCCTTTTATAAAATAGCAAGACGTGATTTAAGAGTGTTTCGGTTATTCTGTGTCGTATGTCGAACTACCGAGTAGTGACTCCCTCATTAGCTCCCTACCACATGCTAAGTCAGTAATCATATGATTGCTACTAGTAAATGCTGTAACATTTAGTGAATAACGATCTGATCCAAATTTATCATACATCCCCATGGATGGTATTACCATTGTGGAAAAGTTTTTCCTTAATGTCCTTAAAGAAGATTAACATCATCCTTGTTCAGCCAATGCAGTAAATTGCAATCACTATTCGAATAATTATTCACCTCCAAATCAACTGACCATTTTCACTTTCTCTCGGTTAATCCTTGTTGTCTTCTGCTTCAATGTGCGATCAAGCGATCAAATTCCACTCCAAATGATAGAACTTCAGATTATTTTTCCCACCTTGTTGCATCTTTTATTAAAAGAAAACATTTGCTCTTTTTTGTGTGTGTAGTTTTTAATTAATTCTTGGTGACATATAACATGTATTGCATTTAAATGTAGCGTGATCATTGCCAGAGCAGCTGTCTGGCTTCCGTGCTAGTGGCCCGTGTATAGCACCATTTGAGCGTGATCGTTACCAGCGTCGCCTTACTGGCACTTGTGCCGGTGGCACGTTAGAAAATCATTCGAGCGAGGTCGAGCGAGGTCGTTGCCATTGCACTGGACTGGCTCTTGTGCAGGTGGCACGTAAAAAACACGTCTCAAGTTTGATATATTTGCTTTCAGATTCATTTTCATTATTTTGCTGAATGAAATGACAAAGGAAACTGCACAGAAATATATGCAACTCATCACATTATATGCCTGGTTTCTTTTAAGCTTTTGGGGTTTCATTTATGTATATATTCAACACACTTTGACTATGGGCGTTATATTTCTTATAAAACTATCTCTCAACTGTAGTGTAAATTCCTGAGTATAGATTTTTGTGCGCTTGAAAAATATTAATCGTCTGAGACCGGAGAAACACATTTTCCTCGTTACTTCTATTTTTGCTTCCCGTCGCTTTTAAAGTCTGTAAAGTATTTTATTCGTGGATACTATAAAGTTCATTTCATTTTGAAAAAAATATTTTTTATTTTCTATTTTTTTAAAATAATTCATTACAGACCATTCTTCGATTATTGATTTTCAATTAATTTTCGATTAAAACCATACTTTTTTTTTATCGCAGGATTAATCGTTGCACATATAATAACCTCAATCAAATGAAACAGATAAATATGATTTTAATATTTTCAACTCTGAATTTCTGATGAGACATGCGTTATCATTTATTTCCGGTGGACTTCAAACTCTTGACAAGCATTAGTGTAATTAATGACTGTATCAAAAGATTGTTGTTATTTATGCTTGTTTTCATTTCTGTTTTATAATTTAACATTGTATCAGACAACTCTAAGTGGTTAGTTATATGAAAGAATCAATCAACAAAATTTTGCTATTGTTAAAAAAATCCATTTCGGCTGATTAAGCAAAGTGATTTTGTAAAGAAGGATAAAGCTATGTTATCATTTAAAACTCTTCTGAAACAATAGCTTAGAGAATCTCAGAATTAAATCCACGAATCTGTCAAGTTAGGCAGACATCTGGTTACATTTCTTTCTTCATAAATACAAGGACAAAAGGCTGCCGGTCAAATGTCCATGTCACTCTGAACTTAATATCTGGTGTGTAATATAATATAAACTACTTTCATTTAAATCGTTATATCAAGAAGTAAAAACAAACCAGGAGAACTGTATTTCTAAGAAGTTTTGGAATGATTAATTTGTATTTATATTATTCTATTATAGCTGTGACAAAATTGAAGGCATAATTTATTGTGTACACAACATTTATTCATATGACAATTGGTTAATAAATTATGGAACGAAATTAAAGACATAATATTTTATAGACAGGACATTTATATTATTTATATCATTCGCCGAACAACTGCAAAACAAATATTTTAAATTAAGCGATATATATATGTATATATATATGTGTGTGTGTGGGGGGGGGGAGTGTGTGTGTGTTTGTGTGTGTGTGTGTGTGTGTGTGTGTGTGTGTGTGTGTGTGTGTGTGTGTGTGCTAAGAAGCTTGTTTCGCGAATCCTGCTGTACTCTTTCTCACCACAACTTTTTCTCATTCTCTCTTCCTGTTTCTGTATTTTAAAGGGGACAGCCTTGTTACATACTCTGTCACGCTGAATCTACCCGAGAACTACGCTAAGGGTAGACGTGTCTGTCAATTTCACGAACAGAACGTGTTCAGTCCACTGCGTGGCACCTTGGGCATGTGTATTCTACTATAACCTCGGGCCGACCAAAGGCTTGTGGATGGATTTGGTAGAAGGAAACTGAAAGAAGCCCGTCGTATATATATATATATATATATATATATATATATATATATATATATATATATATATATATGTATATTTGTGTGTGTGTGTATTTATGTGTGTGTCTGTGTGCCCCCCCCCCCTTTTAACAGATTTCACTATTTTGAAAGTATTCCATTCACATCCGAGTTTTATTGAACAGCTATTGATCCTGAGATATTCAAACTGCGAAGTGACTACAGAAATTTCATCCATCTTGGAGGAGCTACAATATTCGTTGGAACAACTTTTCTCATATCTGAACAGCTTATGAAAATGATGAATTAATATAAACTTGTAAGTAATCAATAGATCTGTCATCGCGAATAAAAAAAAACGATCATATTAAATTTACAAAACAATGTTTGGTGGATTCACTGGAATCATTTGAAAACAAATTTCAGTTTTAGAATATATTGGAATTTAACTCAGTTTAGTTTTCTTTTGCAAATATTAAGTTACATTGTATAATATATATTTATAAGCAGCAAAACTTTTTGAACAGCCGTTTGCTTCCAGAGACCAAACATTATTGCATTGCTGTACGAAACAATGGCGTATAAATCATAATAAGAAAAAGCTAAAAGGCTGCCGGAAATCCAGACAAAAGAAATAATACGTTATTCTGACTCAGTATGAAAAGCTCTCTTTTTCTCCCTCTTCTGTAGTAGTTAGATGTTTGTTATTTTCACTTTCTTCTTTTTAGGAGTGACGTTGATAGGGGTTCTTCATATACTAAGGAAATTTGCCAACCAAAATATTTTGCTTCCGGAATTTGAAAAATGGTTCAATATAACATCTATAAATTTTTTTCAATATACGCTTTATTTTTCGTTTGGTGAAATCTCTTTCACAATATATTTTGTGGTGTTTACATAAATATTTCAGTTTAGGCAACATAATTTATTCGAAAGACACCCTACTAATCATACCTTTTAGTAATTAGATTTAATTTCCGTTAGGTGTAAATATCCTACATCTCCGAAATATTGGAGAGTTAAACTTGTTTTTCTCTGGACAGAAGAAAACAATTATGACACTGGAGCTTCTGCTGCAAATGATTATGATGACGGTGATAACGATGGAGTGGATATGGTGGTGATGGTGATGGTTATATACATTGCAGTGTTAATGGAGGTGATGATACCGACGACAATGTTGATGGTGATGCATTCAAGGCCACTATTAACATAAAAATTAATATTCCTGACCACGATTTGATTAATTATAAATATTATTGTTTTCCTTTTATCGTTGCGTTTTTGATATATTCTTTTTAGCTACCATGTTGTTAGCGTTATGTAATTCCTAGTGAGCCCTGAAAAAGCAGACCCACGTTGAACTATTCTCTGGACAATCCGCATATATAGTTTTCAAATATAGTATATGTTGCGTCGACACCCCCAGGCGAAGAAGTAGGATCTCCCAAGACATATAAATAGAGGTAGTCTGGCCCTGGTAGGTGTGTTGAGTAACAGTCGAGTAGCAGTTGTGTAGCGGCTGAGTAGAGATCATCCGAGGGTGCTAGATAGCAGTAGCGTTGAGACATAACAGTATATTAGATCAAAGACAACATTATCAAGTGCATCATTTCTTCAGTAAGATTCGGACTCTGCGATTTGAGAGAAGTTTGGTGGCTATTTTCAGCATTTTTTCCAACGTCATTGAATCTGAAACTCATTTGTTTTTTTCCACTGATACTCACTTTTGATGTAGCCATTGTTGATGTAAAATTTCGGATTAAATTTGTTCAAGCAGTTTTATGATTCCGTTCGTGACCATCCTGGGTTTTTCTACGTGAAATGAACCCAGGATCATACATTCCAACACATCCTTTTCTAAAACGTGGGGCGGTGGTGGTTAAAGAAGATATGGTTGCTATTTCTAGTTGGTCTATTAACCAGGTAGAAGTTCCCAACCTTCTTGCTAGTAACAATAGTATTGATGGCGTGTAGGAGACTGATGTCCACTTCCGAGTAAGATCACTGTTGAAAAGACCTGTAAGTGATACAACCGTGATCATCCAGTGACGTAATGCTGTGTGAGAGTATTTAAGCTAATATACCTTTTCCTTAATTAAGACTGCAGTATGTAACTTTAATTAAGTTTTATTGTTATATCTAGTAGGTCATCACATCGTATAGAAGCTTCTTTGTTGACACGTATGACACCCTTTTATACGATTCCTTTGTTCACTAGTATGATGATAAATATTATGAATAATAAACGTTATGATAATAAGCATTATGAATAATAAACGTTATGATAATAAGCATTATGAATATATAGATAATGTAAAGGTGCATGGTGAAGTGATAAGGGTATTGCACTTATGATCGTAAGATTGAAGTTTCGATTCCTGAACCGGACAATGCGTTGTGATCTTGACCAAACAATTTCGCTTCACGTTGCTCCAGTCCAATCAGCTGACAAAAATGGGTAATCCTGCTACGGACTGCCGTCCCACCCGGGAGGGAAGAAAATACGTCACAGAATCAGGGAAAACGGCTTGATGAGCCTAATCTCTGGAAGAGTATTGATACTTTTATTTTTGAATACATAAATGGTTGGATTCCATATAATATCATTGTTGGCGTTACTCGAATCGATAAAGACTCGCATGTTCCGAGTACGCTCTGTCGTTCAAATCTCGCCCGTGTACCACAAACAAACAAATCATTCCAATACGATGAATACCACCATATTTCCAAGAATCAAAACCTTACTCTCGTCTCAATTTCAAGATATTTACTCTTTTACGCTTTTACTTGTTTCAGTCATTTGACTGTGGCCATGCTGGAGCACCGCATTTAGTCGAGCAAATCGACCCCAGGACTTATTCTTTATAAGCCTAGTACTCATTCTACCGGTCATCTTTTCCGAACCGCTAAGTTACGTAAACACACCAGCATTGGTTGTCAACCGATGTTGGTGGGGACAAACACACACAAACACACACAGACACACACACACACACACACACACACACACACATATATATATATATACGACAGGCTTCTTTCAGTTTTCGTCTACCAAATCCACTCACAAGGCTTTGGTCGGCCCGAGGCTATAGTAGAAGACACTCGCCCAAGGTGCCACGCAGTGGGACTGAACCCAGAACCATGTGGTTGGTAAGCAAGTTACTTACCACAAACCAATTCATGTTCATAGTCCCCCTCCACTAGCCTACCAACTTTATCGAACATCCCTATTCATATATGTTTTTCCAATGAGGTATGTTTTGTGTAGCTTGAGTACGTATGCGTTTCCGTATTTCGAATTAGAATACGTAGCTTAGATAAAACACTGTTCCAGTTGGGAGACTTTAAAAGTCCTCAGTTACAGAATTGTCCTATCAATTGATCCCATCTTCAGTCTAGCGAAACTAATAGGATTGCCGTTCATATTCATATCCTGCTTCAAATGGTAATTTTGGGAAAGAGCGAGTTCTATAGAAATGTAGTTTTTAAGGTACAGAAACCAGTATAAGAGGGTGAGATGAAACGTTGGTAGAATGTCATACGACCGCGTCTTCTAACATACTTATCATAGTCATAATAAATATATCTGTAAGCTCCTGTGAGATATAGATTTCAAGATACAGAAACCAATACGAGTGAGTCTGAAGAATTTGTGGTGGTGGTGGGGAGCAATGTTTTGTTATATTAATTTATTATATTAGTCTTATTGGCACAAGTGTTTATTACATTATTATTATCTATCAGTTTTCTTGGCACATATATTTATCATCATCATCCTCATCATCATCATCAAAATGCCTAGCAGGAGTTCTTCCGGATTGACGTTCTGTGTTCGAATGTTAGCAAAGTCGATTTTACTGTTGTTTCTTTTTTTTAGGGGGCGGGGATTCGATAAAATAAGAATCACCAGTTCAAGACTAGGATAGGTCTATGCAATCGACCTATCCCCGCCCTTAATATTGCTAACTTTGTGTTCAAATTTAAGGTTATGAAGACGAAATGTTGGCAAAATTATTAGCAAGCAGTGAAAATTATATAAGCGGCAATTCGTCCGGCTTTACGTCCCAAGTTCAAATTCCGCCGAGGTCAACTTTGCCTTTCATCCTTTCGGGGTCGATGAAATAAGTACCAGTTACGCCCTGGTGTCAATGTAATCGACTTATCCCGCGAAATGATGGCCTTGTCCCAAAATTTGAAATCACCACCACCACCACGACCATCATCATCATCATCATCATCATCATCATCATCATCATCATCATCATCATTATTGAGTGAGATAGCTGCGCATGCCAGCAAAGTGTCTCTGAGGTACAAATGTACCAATCATGACTATCCGTTTGATAAGAGTACACCAGGCCCATGCTTCACAACCATATGTGCGCGACATGGCGACCTCATATCAAGATAAACAGCGCATGGCCTTGCAGATTGGGCCCGGTTAGAATTTTCTTCGGGTCGAGTAGTTCATCCCACTCAAAATGTCCCTGAATAAGGTTTGTTTAAGGATGTAGGACAAAAAAAAAACAACATGTTTTTAGAGGTTAATTATTCAAACCACAAAGAATTCCTCACAACACACGGCTATGATGCCCTCTCCACTCTCAACTACTTTTGCTCGTGATCAGAGATGCACATATTGTCAGCTATCATGGGACATGTTCATCTGGTTATGGTCAAACAACTGATCAGCGAATCTGTAGTATTGAGCGGAATATTTGCTGTAGCTCATCTTTTACGCCAAGACAAAACAATGTACATAATAACACTTCCAATCAGTTAAGATCAGGAGCCGTGAGAGACAGTGCCTGGTTTTACATCAGCGCAACGATATTAATCTGATTGGCACATGGGTTTTAATATTATCATTTATTATATTTGCTTTATCGTCACATACTTTCCAATACACTATCGAGCATGGCGGCTGTAAACCTCACCAGGTGATGAAGTTAAAACGGCTTTGTAAGAGATTTAAATTCCTCACAATATCATATCCGGCTCTTCATAGCGATTTCAAAATCAAATTATAACAGTCAGTCTTTAACATCCCAATTCCTACACAATGGGAAGCCACCGACATTACAAGATGGAGCTTCTTCTGCTAGAAACGGCAGCCAAATCGTCCTCTAAATACATCTTACTATCTTAGAAGATAACACAATGTCCTCGATTTTATGTAAGTTATGTTTGAAAACAAGATTGGATCGTTACTGTTAGGAAGTCTTTGAATAAAAGTGTTCTGGACCAGCGTTTTATCTGTAGCTAAACAATAATCTGTGAATGTACTTGACTCAGTGGTTAGTGCTTTGGGCTCATAATCATGAGGTAGTGAGTTTGATTCCCCGATCGGGCTGTATTTTTGTTTTTGAACTAGGCACTTTATTTTACGTTGCTCGTGTTCACTCAACATTAGAAAGGAGAGGCGACATCATTTTCCCTTGGGTAACATCAGTGGTGTGGAGAGGAGAACCTGATATGCATGGGTGTCTTCTGGTCTTCCATAAACAATCTTGCCTGGACCTGTGCTTCGGCGTGGGGGGGGGGCGGATCTTTCTAGGTGCATTCCATGGTCATTCATGACCGAAGGGGTCAACCTAAACAATAATAAATAACAACATCAAGAAGTGGAATAGCAAAAACAACAACTATCTCACTTAATGCGCCCTCTGTCTTTGCAAGTCACTCTTAGTAAGAACTGAAAGAAGACTTAGAGATAACTATGGTAGAATCAAAGGAAAACGAAGAAGAAAAAACAAAAACAAAAATCAAGGAAACAAACAAATATAATAACAAAAAATAAATAAATAAAACAAAGAAGAAATTTGAAAATGATAAATACGACAATAATGCAGAAAAACTATTTAAAAGCAATTTTAAATACAAAATGTTAAAAAACAAACACGAACGCTTTTAGAAAGAAGAACCGAGAAGCCAAATTTTAAGTCGCAGCTCATTCCTTAATTTTTCATTTTATCCTAAAGATGAAAAGGAATTGAGAAACTGACGCAGCAAAATTGGTTGCAGAATACTTTAGAGAAGAGCTGACATATTTTAAATGAATCACATGATTTGAAGTTAGCTCTGCACATCACAGGAACAAATTCAAAGCCAATCCAAGAATTCTTTAGACGCTTCAGCACGAATTTCAATCACGACATCAAACTTAGATTTTAAAGTTTGTTTCACGGAAATTCTTGAAGTTTTAGCTGTAAACTATGTAAAATAGCCGGTTGAGGCTTTTCATTCGGCGATGGAAGAATTATGTTCAGCTAGAGTAAAGTAGTTTTTATCTTTTTCTTGTTTCAGTCAATTAAACTGCGGCCAAGCTGGAGTGTCGTCTTGAAAAATTTTTAGTCGAATCAATCGACCCCATAACATATTTCTTTCTTTAAGCCTGGTTCTTCTATCGATTTCATTTGCCGAACCACTAATTTACGGGAACGTAGACAAAGCAACACAGGCAGTCACGCAGTGATAAAGGACAAACACAGACGTAAAGATACACACACATACACACTCACACGCAAACACACGTGCGCGCAAGCACACACAAATACGTATATATATATATATATATATATATATATATATATATATATATATATATATATATATATATATATATATATATATATATATATATATATATATATATATATATATATATATATATACAGGGAAAATTCACAGAAAAAACAAAAGACGAAGGCAGGTGGTGTAGACAACAAACAGGTGTATTAGTTTAACACTCAGGAAGTGATAAGAGTCTTTAACGTTTCGAGCCTACGCTCTTCCACAGAAAGGAACACAGAAAGAAACAAGGAGAGAAAATAAAGAGTGTATAGTAGCTAGCGATCTATCATGGGGAATGCCGGACAGAGGGCTCACACAGGAGAGCTAGGAAGAAAGGGAGATAATAAAGTAGTGGTAATCCCAAAACGAATGTGCGCGCTTGTGTATAAGAGAGTATGTATGTACGTGTGGAAGAGGGCTGGTGACCTTGACGTGTGCGTGTGTGTATATGTAGGTGTGCGGATGTGGGGGTGGGAAGTGGTCAGTGTTAGTGTGCGCGTGGTGGTGTGATGTGATGTGATGTGGTGTTGTGTGGTATGGTGTAGTGGTGTGTGGTGTGGTGTGGTGGTGTTGGGAGATGGGGAGGCGAGAGTGTGGAAAGCAAGGGTGGGGTGTGGGTTAGGTTGTGGGTGGGGGTAGAAATGGGTATGTGGGTAGGCTGATGGTGGGGGGTAGAGGTGGGTTATGTGGGAGTGAGTGTAACTGATGGGGTGGGTGGAATGGGATGGATAGGGAAGGTGGGGTTGGATTGTGTAGGGGTTGGGTGGGGTTACGAGGGAGGGATGACGATGAAGGGGAAAGGGAAAAGTTGGGTAGGAGTGAAGAGAAGTAGGAGTCGGAGCAAGAGAGGAGAGGTGGGTTGGAGGAAGTATGTGTGAGGGGGAGAGAGGAGAGGGGAGGAGGTTAGATGAAGAGGGGAGGAGAGTTGAGCCCATGTGGCGAAAAGGAGTGAATAGAGAAGATTAATCCCTGTTCCCGGCGCAAACGGGAGTCCGGATGGCCCCTGTGCAAGGACAATCCGAACACGGACAGCTGTTGCAAAGAATGACCGGTAGAGCGGAAATGGTGCGAGACCGGGGTGTCATTGCCGAGTCGGATGTCTCGGAGGTGTTCCGCGAACCGGTCAGCCAATCGGCGTCCCGTTTGCCCGATGTATAGAGAAGGGCAGAGAGAGCAGGAGACGCAGTATTTTTCAGGTTTTCACATCAACGGCTCGGATCTCATCAAGCGTCCAACCAAGTAACCTAAATGTTGGCATGAGTATTGGCACTGTAAACACACTGTGGGCCTCTGTTTTATGGAATGCAGAGAGTTCTGAGGTTCAAGTTTTCTTTATTCGACTGTAATATGTATATATATATATATATATGTTGAACGTATCTTATCTCTCTCTTCTCTCTTTTCTCTTGTCAAAGAAAATATTTCTCCAGCGTTAGCTATTTTACCCTCGTTCTAGTCTAACGACCCTCCATGTTTGTTTTCTTTCGGTTTCCTTGTATGACTCCACTGTCATGTTTTCGTACCCAACTTTGACCGTCCCTAAATCTCAAATTTTATTTTGGTACTTATGGGAGCAACTTTCTTCATAATTTCATATTGTTTACTGTTTGTGACGTCCTGTACCCATATATGCATACGTGTGTCTGTATATATATATATATATATATATATATATATATATATATATATATATATATATATATATATTCACACACACGTATATATATATTTATGTATATATAAATTATATATATATATATATATATATATATATATATATACTGACTTCTCCAACATAGCAACTCAATGCTAATCCCTGTATATTTATGATGATAAATGGTTTTACCGATAAAGGTTTTTTCATACTGAACTACTTGGCAAAATTGTTAATTATTAATTCTATTACTAATTGACGATTCCCTGCCCTTATTCTTGTATATATATATATATATATATATATATATATATATATATATATATGCATCACACACTCACACAGACACACTTAGGATATCAACAAAACTTAAAGGACCTTACATATAAGTATGTCCACATTAAAGAGGGCAATGGTGATTTAGTCTTTTTAAGGTTCAGATATATATGACGCTTTTATGGTGTGCAGTGTAAAAATGAAGTGATAAAGTATTTTAGTAAATAAATTAAGCAATATGTATAAAAAGAGAAAAAAACAGCTAATGAATAGAAATTGGAAGAAAGAATTAATTACAAATTGATTACAAACCGATAGAGATTGGGGAGGATGCGCA
>NC_142931.1:138048072-138058072 GCF_046866305.1 Octopus bimaculoides | reverse complement strand
TTGCCAGTGGTAGGCTTGAAATATGTACACGATTCCAAAATCTTTTAGGAAGTATCATGGAGAAAAAAAAAAAAACAAGAACTTTGGCATTGGGGTATCCAATTGGTATGCTTCCTTTCATTGTATTTATATTGCTTATGTAATGGGCAAATTGCTACGAATATTGAATATCTCGCATGTATTATTACTTCTTCTGTCAAGGCAGCGAGTTGGAGGAATCGTTGGCACGCCTGACAAATTGCTTTGCGGCATTTTGTCTGTTTTATGCTCTGAGTTGAAATTCTGCCGAGGTCAATTTTTGCCTTTCATCCATTCGGTGTTGATAAAATCATTACCAGTCAAGTGTCTTCTACCGTAGCTTCGGGTCGACCAAAACTTTGTGAGTGGATTTCGTAGACGGAAACTGAAAGATGCCTGTTGTATATATATATGCACATAGGAAATAGTGACACAGCAAAGCACCAATGTTCGCTGGAAATAGCAGTTGATAACAACTATTTCCTATTTATAATTCAACCTTTATAGTGTTTATCGTTGAAAAATTATACTATTGTATTGTAATATTTATAATTTATATATATATAGTCACTATGAGGATACTTTGACCTCTTCTAGGGATATTTTTTCCAAGATACACTGGTTTAATATATTGTATTTTGAAGAGAGATTTCATCAATGAATATATTATATAGAATAAAAGGTATCAAATAGTATTAAGTTTGAAAACGGAGAGATCTAATGGATACAGATTAATTTATTTATTAATTAACTTCTTCACATACAATTGCTTCATTACTCAACCCAAATTAAAGTTACGAAACTTATATATATACGAGGTGTTGCTTTGTTCACGTAACAGTAACTTAGCTGCTTGGCAAAAGAGGACGACAGAACCAGTTCTAGACTTAAAACCATGCGTATAGGGGGCGAGTGTTTTGACTAAAACTTCAAGGCAGTGTCCCAAAGTTCCCACAATAAAATGACTGAATGAAACAAAGGATAAAATATATAAGGATGTCTTTTGTAAAGCAATTTTCGTAACAAGAATAAAGTATTTGAATGCCAATAACATGGAGTTATAATTATGTTAAGTCGACTTTAGAAGCTGGTTCCGATTTCCGTTGCTGTATGATATCTAATATTTTATAAAAGTTACTACTACCACACATTCACACTCGTTTCTCATGTTATAAATCATTATTAAAAGTGCGAAGAGGCTGAGTGTTGTTGGGAAATGGGACAAACTCCAATTGTTGATATTTTATCCCATTTACATATTTAATGCTTTTCTGAAGTGCACAAAAGTGACACAAACCACATTCTGTCAATTATAACGCTAGAGTGTAAAATATTCCCGAATTAGTTATTCTACAGTCATTGTCAAAAGCATTTCGTTTGACTTCTTATGTCAACCTATACCATAAATATAATCACAATGGCTATTATCCACATTTTAGCAGAATTTGGCATACATACATACATACGTACATACATACATATATATATGTATGTATGTGTGTGTATATACGTATATAAAGGTTATATATACATATATATCAACTATCTATCTATCTATATATATACGCTCATATGTATATATATATATATATATATATGTATGTATATATATATATATATATATATATATATATATATATATATATATATATATATATATATATATATATATATATATATATATATATATATATATATATATATATATATATATATATATATATATATATATATATATATATATATATATATATATATATATATATATATATATATATATATACATATATATATATATATATGTATCTTTGTATGTATGTATATATATATATTCTTTTACTCTTTTACTTGTTTCAGTCTTTTGACATCAACATGAACAATCTGTTGTTATTGCGCAAAAGTGTCGTAAGTTCGAAACGTTGCTATTTCAGAAAACGAAAAGAAAAGATTCACCATTCCATAGCAAAATTGTTGTACTACACTTTGACAATTTTTGATATCTTGGCATCTGAAGCAGCTTAGTTTTGCCAAAAGAATCGGCTATTGCAAACAAAATTAAATATTGAAAAATAAACGCATTTGGCCAAAATTTGGACAGCAAAACCGTTGTACTACACCTTGATAGTGCTTAATATCTTGGCTTCTGAAGTAGCTGGAGATACGATAATTCGACCAAAAGAACCGGCAAATGCAAGCAAAAGTAAATATTGAAAAAAAAAAGCGCATTTGGTCAGATTTGGACATACGACAGTTTAACATATAGCAACGTATTATAGGTTAACTTCACTTTGAAGCCACACATCACATACATAAATGGATGATGTTTCAAAATGTATTGCTCGAATGACATCGTTTCGTTTACTTTCATTTCAATTTCTTTAGAGGTAAATGGAAGCAAACAGAATGAGATTTAGACGTGCTGTTATTGCTTTTATTGTTTCTCTTGAGCCTTAAAACGCATGATGCTGTGATTTAATGTCTATGATGTATAAGTGACCGAGATAATAACATTACTTTGCAGAGGGAGCCGGTCCGTTGCAGGGTAAACACCAGTAATTTTTGAGGGGACAGGACAAATCGATTTCATCAATATCGGTACTTTACTGTTCCTAATATTTTATTGATCCCGAAGGGGGTGAAAAGCAAAGTTGACCACGGTGGGATTTGAACTCGGAACATAAAGATCCGGAAGAAATACTCCTAAATATTTTACCCGATGTAGTAACGTTTCCGCCAGTGCTCCGCTTTATTTTTCATACGGGAGAATAGATTTCTCTATTTCATATCATTACTATTGCTCAAATGGCTTTCATGATTGAATAATTTTGATACAGGGTCATAATATAAAGACAAACCTCGTACAATTCAGTTGTATATTTTGGTTACTGCATTTATCGACCGTGGATGGAGATAAAAAGAATTCTTAACTCAAGCGTAATTCATAAACAGACAATAAAAATTTATAGAAAAATGGTGAGGAATTATCTAGACTAACACTTGAACATTTCAGCCTCTCCACACTGGGGTTGATCATATTATCAATTTCAAAATGCACCACAAGGACATATACTTATAAGAAGTGTTATAAATGATCGAATTGTCTATCACCGTTACGTTAATGGTACGTATACGTCCAACTATAGAATAGCGATAAACAAAGCTATTCACGACAGATTTCAGACTTAAGACATAAACTAGTATAAATATATATTGTAAATTGCGAAGAAAAAAAAGGAAAGGTATAACGTTTCGGATGGAAAAACTTCATCAGATAGAAAAATGGTAACTGCTTAAGAAATCTGCTTAGAAACCGTGTGTGCCTTTCTTTCTCACTTCCTTTCTTTCTCTCTCTCACTCACTCACTCACTCACTCACTCACTCTCTCATATGTATGTATATATATATTACTTTGTACTTGTTTCAGTCATTTAACAGCGGTCATGCTAAGGCACTGCCTTGAAAGGTTCCTCTTTAGTCGAACAAATCGACTCCAGAACTTTTTTAAAGACTGGTATTTATTCTATCGGTCTTTTGTAACGATTCTACTTGCTTGCCGCCTTCTTTGGACTTAATATCGGTTTCAAATTTCGGCACAAAGCCAGCATTTTCTGGGTAGGGATTGAGTCGATTACATCGACCTCAGTACTCAACTGGTACACTTATTTAACCGACTGCGAAAGGATATAAAACCAAGTCGATCACGTTGGAATTTGAACTCAGAATGTAAAGACTGACACAATTCCACTAAGCATTTTGCCCGGTGCGCTAACGTTTCTGCCACCTCGTCGCCATCAGTTCTACTCTAATATCATTTACATACTCTTTCTCTTTTACTATTTTACTTGCTTCAGTCATTTGACTGCGGTCATGCTGGAGCACCACCTTTAGTCGAGCAAATCGACCCCAGGACTTATTCTTTGGATGCCTAGTACTTATTCTATTGGTCTCTTTTGCCGAACCGCTAAATTACGGGGACGTAAACACACCAGCATCGGTTGTCAAGTGATGTTGCAGGGACAAACACAGGCACACAAACATATACACACATACATATACATATATATACGACGGGCTTCTTTCAGTTTCCGTCAACCAAATCCACTCACAAAACTTTGGTCAGCCCGAGGCTATAATAGAAGACACTTGCCCAAGGTGCCACGCAGTGGGACTGAACCCGGGACCATGTGGTTGGTAAGCAAGCTACTTACCACACAGTCACTCCTACGCCTGTATACATTATCATATTTCGTCAGATATGATGTCACTCATTCTGCATTATTTAAGTATAAGAGGTCTGTAAGTCCAGTCACTTCTGTTTGAGTAGATTTCTGACACAGAAGTGACCGCTTCAGTGGTTAAAAAATTTATCAAAACGCAAACCAAAAACCACCTTCCTTGCTTCAGTAATAGAGGGTACTTGGATACAAGAGTCTATCAAACACGCCTGTTGGTTCCTACTGCGTTCATATGACAACCTTCCTGCCTTTTACTGTTGTTGTTAAGCCTTTGTCAGCTTTAATTGACCATAACAATGAGCCGTGGCCTTCCAGCTGTGCCTATCATACATCTATGTCTTTTTCAAACGGTCTCTTTTATAAACATAATGTATGTATTTATCGGGTCTACTTATCAAATATTAAGCAAATATCACGGATATTTGGCAACAATTTCCTTTCCAACGCATTGTGTAACCATGTGAACTTGAGGCCTAAAATCCTTATTTCAAATATAATATAGAGAACTAGTTAGAGATTTCTTCAACACATTTGTTACATTAGTAACTGTTCAGCAATACCCTAAATACTGTCCCCACTGGCCTGAGTTATATACAGTTGTATAGTTTCAGAGACAGAAATTTAATTACAGCTTCTAATATATATAATACTCCATCATTGTAGCGCCCAGTGTTCCAGTCAGACTATTGAATATTTTCAGATTGTTCTATTTTCTTCTTATTCATTATATATCTCATGAGACACATCCGATACAGTAATTTACAGATTTCTCTCTCTCTCTCTCTCTCTCTCTCTCTCTCTCTCTCTCTCTCTCTCTCTCTGTCCCTCCTCTTCTTGTCTTCTCTCAGTCTTTCTCTCTCTCACATACACAAACATATCTCTTTCATATATTTCCCCTCAGTATTTCATTCTCTTCATCTCTTTTCTCTACTCTCCACCAAACCCGTACACACACACATAAACACACACGCACACATGCACACATACACACATACTCACATACGCACACATATATTCTATTTACGTGTGTTTATATTTCTCTGTGTTTCAGCGGAAACAATGACTATCACGTGATATGAACAGCTTTGACTTACACAATTCATACATCTAATTACCAGCATGTCTTTAATACTTTATTTATATATCTATTTATTTATTGCAAAAAATAGACCGAATAGAAGTCAATGTTGAGGTTGTAATTGTGATTCGATCTCCCTCTAGGCAATTGTGCGTCACGTGTTCATTGAATACATTCAGAAAGCTATTGATCTCTTCTGATCAAATTAAGTCGTTTCTTTGCCCGCCTCTCCACACAGAATAATGGCGCTTTTCATTCACTATTGAAATCTCTCCGCATTGGTCAGCACGCCAGAGTAGAATTCTTGCATGCGGTATTATTTAGCAAAGAGTTTTATCCACAGAAACGAACACTACCACCGCGTAAGGTTAACAATCTCATAGCATATTGAATTTTTATATGAATATATGCATACATACATACATACATACATACACACACACACACATATATATATATATATATATATACATATACACACACACATATATATATATATATATATATATATATATATATATATATATATATATATATATATATATATATGTATATATCTATATGTATATATATATATATATATATATATATATATATATATATATATATATATATATATATGCACATAGATATATGCACTACTATAAAAGCATATATATATATATATATATATATATATATATATATATATACATATATATATGTGTCGACATATATAAATGTGTGCATATACATGTTTATATCTATCTATCTATCTATCTATCTATCTATCTATCTATATATCTCACTTTCTTCCCCCTCTCTCTCTCTCTTTCTCTCTCTCTCTCTATCTATCGATACAATTATCTGTCTTTCTAAATATTCAGATATGCATGCTACAATGTTGTGAATGCATTTATGTATACATTCATTACATGTATATTTGAATATCCGATATATATATATATATATATATATATATATATATATATATATATATATATATATATATATATCGGAGATATTGAGCCCAATATACCAAATATACATACACGCATACAAAAATACATAATGCAAATATATATACATACATACATGCATACATACACACACACATATATAGAGATGGAGAAAGAGAGAGATGGAGAGAGAGAGAGAGCGTCATATATGGCTATATCTCTTATGTACGAATGGGTATTCAAATATTACACCTTATCTGCATGGTTAATATCACAAGGTGGAGCAAATATGCACGCACATATGCACACTTACTCGTCATACACACGCACAACGTTGCCTATATCTGTACATACTTACATATGTCTATAGGTACACACACACACACACACACACACACACACATATATATACACACACACACACATATATATATATATATATATACATACATACATACATATATATATATATATAATAATATTAGGGACAAAATCCCAAATTGTTTTATATATATATTTTATATATATATATATATTATATATATATATATATATACATATATATGCATATACCTATATACATACATATATATTTGTTTGTATATAAATGAATATTTTATATATGTGTGTGTACACGTACGAACATTCACGCACATACGCAAGCACATGTAAACACGTACTCGCGCACGTACCCACATATGTTTCCTTCTACGATGTTATATCTGCATGACTGATGACATATGGCAAGCAATTTAACAAACATAATTCATACACCGAAAAGGAAACAACATTGCCAACGTATATTTTTATCCTTTCTCGTCGAACCCTATTCCAATTGTGTCCCTCGGCCCTTATATATATATATATATATATATATATATATATATATATATATCTTCTTTAATCTTCAGTTTATTCCCCCTGCCTTGGTTATTCTACCTTGTCATCAACTCTTCTTCTTTTTTTTTTGTATATCACTAAACTTTCAGCACCCACCTCCAATAATAATAATAATAATAATAATAATAATAATAATGAGTACGAAAACAAACAACAACAAATGAACAGCAGCAACAAAAAATATGTAACCGTTACACCACCAGCGCCATCATGGCCACTAACGAAAGTGAATATCATTATTCCGTTTTTCAATCTGCTTGCTTTTCATTCGTTGCTAAGCTCTAGGCTCCAATTATATCTATACATATTGACACAGGTTTTAGTATTATTAAACAGCAGATTAGCCTTTTCGGAATTCGCTGATAAAATCTCACTGAATGCTATTTTGACCCGGTTTCAATAATACCTGCATTGCAAATGCTTGAACCCCGTAATTTTCGATATCGTCTTGGAGATTAATAATTGGTTTTGTGTGTATCTATTTATATTATTTATATTAACGTCATAGCGAAGGTTGTTGCTAACGGAACGTACATTCTAACCAATTGAATTTCAGTCAAGTCTTTTGATAATCGATTAAAAACTCTTTCAGCAACTACACTGACGCATTAAATATTCATAACTAATTAAAAACTCATTTAAAGTTTAAAGGGTTTGGGGCTATTTTAGTAGTTGATGTGACATATACAGCACTATTTCAAGTCATGGGCACAGTGGGTAATTATTCTGGGGGTACAACAGGGCTACAGGCCCAATTCTAATCTATGTATGCCGTGGCTGGCTGACAATAAATAAATTGCTATAGAACTCAGTGGATTGGTTTGACAAAGGGCTTATAATAATACTAAGATGGCGCTGGGCATATATAGCTTCTCTCTGTTCACTGATTCTTCCATCCTCAGAGAGAACTTAATGCGATCGAAGTTTTGTTCTCTCATTTAGTGTCTAAACCTTTCGAGTTTAAAATCTGCGGGGGCATGTCCTGCTATGCAGACCCGGCCATATCTGGAGAGATAATTCTTGATACAGTTCTTAACTTATCTCAGTCCTCAACAGTATTTTTTTTCTGATACTGGTGGTTGTCAGCGGCATCTTGTGAACGGAAAATTTGTGTTCTCATTATAAAAGATGGGATGGATATCCGACAATGAACTGTAGCAAAACGTGTGTCTCACTGTTGCAATATATTTGTCCTGTGCCATTAATACTCTTGAAGTGAAGACTGTAGCTTTGTTCCCCACGATCGATCACCTTCTAAAAGAATTCCTGCAAAAGCTTCCCATAGGCTATAATAGGCAACTGATCGAGTTGATAGGCTGCCAGAGTGCCAAGAGAAGAGTTGCTGTTTTATATCCTGTCATTGTTATCTATAATAAAATTATTTAACATTCATTGTTAGTCTACTCTGCAGTCTTAAGTTGTTTGATTAAGATTGACGTGTTATCAATAGATTTGTATGCCGCATCTTGTCATTCGACCGACTGCTTCTTATTGATGAGAGTTGAACTGTGGCTACACAACAGCACCCTTCTATATATATATATATATATATATATATATATATATATATATATATATATATATATATATATATATATACACAGAACACACACACATGTATATATAATATATACGTACACACATACATGTACAAATTAAAAAGGTCAACAGGTTTCACTCGAGTAAGTTTATACTAAAAATGACAAAGAAAAATATATTTTGAGAACTTTATCATGGATAACACAAAGAAAGTATTTCAATTTTTTTACAAGCAAATTATGCTACCGGCGTTAGTCTCTAAGACGGCGATTAAGTCACGCTGAAATAGAAAAGAAATTAATTGAAATAAATTAAATTAATCTTTCTTCATAAGAATTCTATAAGATCACGTTTTTTTTACAAATAATCCTATAACGTTGAAATTTCGTTTCAGTACACACACACACACACAGAGTTACCTTTCAGTTATATATATATATGTGTGTGTGTGTGTATACTTTTTTAAGCTTTAATAAAAAAGTATATTACTCTACCTTCAGTATTCGAGTACTATTTTTTCCAACTTGTTTTGCATTTATATACTTACTCGTGTATACTCACACACACACACACACACACACACACACACACACACACACACACACACACACACACACACACACACACACACACACACACACATATATTTCTTTTGGAGAGCAGGGAATCGCATAAAGCTATGAATAATAGCATGTAAATATTGGCTTGATAAACACTTTTGGAGAAAAAGGATCCAAAGTTACCCATGGGAAACAAACCCACTTTTCCTTTAAACATAACAAGCATTCTACTAGTTTATAAAATTTATTTACTCCTGCGAAAATGTATGTTCTTATATTTTCGAAAGAACGTGAAATAATTCAAATTTGGAACAGTGGTTATCGAATTACATCGTATAAAGCTATCCAATATTTATATGGTAATACTTTTAGCTTTATGTGATTGGCCTCAAGACTTGAGATTCCTGTTCCAAAAAAGAATTACTTCACCTTCTCTCGACGTCAGCAAAATATATACATGTGTGTGCATGTATATATTTTGCTGACGTCGAGAGAACGTAATGATAGATCGCTAACCACTACACACATTTTTTTCCTCTCCTTGTTTCTTTCTGTGTTCCTTTCTGTGGAAGAGCGTAGGCTCGAAACGTTAAAGACTTTTTCAATTCCCGAGCGTTATACTAATACATCTATTTGTTTTCTACACCACCTGTCTTCGTCTGTTGTTTTTTGTGAATTCTCCCTGTATATATATATATATATATATATATATATATATATATATATATATAT
>NC_142931.1:138040572-138043072 GCF_046866305.1 Octopus bimaculoides | reverse complement strand
AAGCTGACAAATACAAACAAGAAATCAATCTACCTAACAAATACGAAGAAGAAGAAGAAGAAGAAGAAACAACAAAAGCTATAAAACAAATGAAATCCAAACTAAAACTAGAACAGCAACGGACCATGATAAAACGATGGCAAGAAAAGCCCCTACATGGTAAATACTGGCCTAAACTAAATGCGAAAGAAATAGACAGAGAAAAATCCCAGCAATGGCTGAGAAGCTCAGGACTCAAAGCAGAGACTGAAGGATTTTTAATTGCTGCACAAGACCAAAGCCTCCCCACCAGAAATTACCAAAAACACATAATGAAAAGAAATATAACAAGTAACTGTAGAATATGTGGAGATCGACAAGAAACAATAAATCATATTATCTCTGGCTGCCCAGTCCTGGCTAAGAAGGAATATATTCACAGACACGACAGAGCTGGGACCTATATACACTGGAAGCTATGCCAACATTATGGAATAGCAACAGAAAAAAGATGGTATAAACACACGCCAGAAAAGGTCACAGAAAACGAGAAAGCAACCATACTCTGGGATATGCCAATACACACAGATAGAGAAATTAAGGCAAATAGACCAGATATAGTTGTCAAAGATCATGAAGGAAAAAAATGCCTTCTAATTGATGTTTCAATACCAGCAGATGACAACGTTTCTCGAAAAGAAATGGAAAAACTTTCAAAATACAAAGACCTGGAAATAGAGATAACTCGAATGTGGAATCTAAAAACAGAAACAATTCCTATCATAGTAGGTGCCTTAGGTATAATAAAAAAATATTCAGACAAATACATAACAAAAACACCAGGACTTACAAATATATATAACATACAGAAAATTGCACTACTGGGTACTGCACACATTCTACGCAAAACACTTTCAATACTGTAAACATAAGAGCACCACAGCAAACCACAGCACATACCCAAGGCGCACAGAGCTGCGCTCGGTAGTGAAGTGAAAGTACGTTATAAAAATAAAACTACTGAATAATAATAATAATAATAATAATAATAATAATAATAATAATAATAATAATAATAATAATAATAATAATAATGGAAGCTATGCCAACACTATGGAATAACAACAGAAAAAAGATGGTATAAACACACGCCAGAAAAGGTCACAGAAAACGAGAAAGCAACCATACTCTGGGATATGCCAATACACACAGATAGAGAAATTAAGGCAAATAGACCAGATATAGTTGTCAAAGATCATGAAGGAAAAAAATGCTTTCTAATTGATGTATCAATACCAGCAGATGACAACGTTTCTCGAAAAGAAATGGAAAAACTTTCAAAATACAAAGACCTGGAAATAGAGATAACTCGAATGTGGAGTCTAAAAACAGAAACAATTCCTATCATAGTAGGTGCCTTAGGTATAATTAAAAAATACTCAGACAAATACATAACAAAAATACCAGGACTTACAAATATATGTAACATACAGAAAATTGCACTACTGGGTACTGCACACATTCTACGCAAAACACTTTCAATACAGTAAACATAAAAGCACCACAGCAAACCACAGCACATACCCAAGGCGCACAGAGCTGCGCTCGGTAGTGAAGTGAAAGCACGTTATAAAAATAAAACTACTGAACAATAATAATAATAATAGTAATAATAATTATTATAATAATAATTCTTTCTACTATGGGCACAAGATCTGAGATTTTGTGGGGAGTGGTGTAACTGGTACGTATTTTATTGATGAAAGGCAAAGTCGACCTTGGCGGAATTAGAACTCAGACCCCAGATTCAGTCCGTTTAGGTTCACTGCAGGCGCCTGGTATTCACAAGCTTCAGTAATAGCGAAGTATCGATGATTACCGCCCTTGGATTCGATCCAAGGCAAGTTGCCTGGCCTGATCTGTGACGTTTAGATGTTAAAGCACCCAGCGTTATCAAGGAGTTCCTAAACGCTATCCCGTACCAAATTCGGCAATAAATAAAACACATACATTGTATATATGCAATCAGTAATGAAACAAGTAAAAGGCGAAAGATACAAGATAGTTATAACGTACTAGAAAGCAACAATTTATCTTTTATCTTTTGTCCTTTGTTGTTTCAGCATTAGACAGCGGCCATGCTGCAGTACCATGTTGAGAAATATTTGCCGAACGAGTATATTTTTTAAAAGCCTGGTACTTATTCTATATATATATATATATATATATATATATATATATATATATATATATATATATATATATATATATAAGCAATGTTAATTCTCTAAATGAAGTATTAACAGTAACTGCACGATAAAGTGTAGTATATTGCCACTTAAGTGTGGCTGACCCCTAGGGGTGGATGTTACTGTTGCTTTTAGCCCCAGGAGGACATCTCCTCCAGCTGGCTTATCGACACACGACTGTGTCCTGTTTGCCAAGGGAAGTTATCCCTCTCACCACGATCTGCAGCACGAACGGATCCGGATTTCAGGGTTATTTCCCTTCGTCGGCGTTC
>NC_142931.1:138035572-138038072 GCF_046866305.1 Octopus bimaculoides | reverse complement strand
ATTACTCCTGCTCCCATTTCAAACGCTACCTGCTGCTAGCTTGGGATTCCCCGTTCATCGATTAGAATAGGAAAAAGTCTTTACGGGCTAGAAACATCCTCGGAGTGGAGGTTCCCAATTCGCTACTTTAACCGATATGGACTGCCAACTGAACTAGTCTACGGGAGATAACTCGGCCTCGTCGACCCAGAAGAGTCATTCTTTGTTTACATATTAACTGACCATAACAGATTTCTACCTCCAGTTTGAAAAGGTATATGCCCTCCGCCACTGAAGTCTGGTGAGTGGTCCACAAGGCTAAGCGCCTTATGGATGCGAAACCATTGGTCACTCTGTGACCGGACATATACGTAACTGTATATGTGTGTGTGTGAGTGAGTGTGTGCGCGTGCGTGTGTGTCTCTGCTTGTGCGGATGAGCGTATGTGTGTATAAATATTCTTTGATCATTGTGTTCAACTAGTATATATTTTATCGATCTTTAAAGGACGAATGTTACGTCGACATCGCCGGTATTTGAATACAGAACGTAAAAAGCCAGAAGGCATGGCACAATGCATTTTGTTCAGGACAGGCTGTAGGCATATCAATTATTTCCTCAATAACTAGACATAATATTGTTCATGAAAGCAAATAAATCAAAAATATTACAAACTATATAGTTTTTTTTTTCTGTTTTATATCTTCAGTAGATTTTTAAGTCGGGGCAGACATTTTTAATGATCCAATATTGCTATAGGCAAATTGTGGTCTGCAACAAAATCGCATATTTTCAGAGTTCTTGTTGCTGTTGCTGTGAACTGTGTCATACGAAGAAGAAAGAAACCCTATAAAAGCAGTTATTTTAGATGCTTCTTTTGGAAAGTTAATATTTATTTTTAAATGCTTTTCTGTCCATCCGTATATCTCTGACAATATTACAGCTCCATATTTTGTTCGAATCTATCTATATATAGCGTGGAGGCGCAATGGCCCAGTGATTAGGGCAGTAGACACGCGGTCATAGGCGGTGAGCTGGTAGAAACGTTAGCACACCGGGTGAAATGCTTAGTGGTATTTCGTCTGTCTATATGCTCTGAGTTCAAATTCCGCCGAGGTCGACTTTGCCTTTCATCCATTCGGGGTCGATAAATTAAGTACCAGTTCCGCATTGGGGTCGATGTAATCGACTTAATCACTTTGTCCTTGTTTGTCCCCTCTGTGTGTAGCCCCTTGTGGGCAGTAAAGAAATAAGACACGCTGTCATAGGATTGCGGTTTCGATTCTCAGACCGGGTGTTGTGAGTGTTTATTGAGCGAAAGCATATATATATATATATATATATATATATATATATATATATATATATATATATATATGTGTGTGTGTGTGTGTGTGTGTGTGTGTGTGTGTGTGTGTGTGTGTCTATGTTTGTGCGTCTGTGTTGTCCCCCCAACATCACTTGACAAACGATGCTGGTGTGTTTACGTCCACGTAACCTAGCGGTTCGGCAAAACAAACAGATAGAATAAGTACTAGGCTTACAAAAGAATAAGCCCTGGGGTTGATTTGCTCGACTAAAGGAGGTGCTCCAGCATAGCCACAGTCAAATGACTGAAACAAGTAAAAGAGTAAAAGAGTCATTGATTAGTCATTCCATGACTAATAGGGAACTTGAAGTTATCCGTCGAAATGGCGCTCATGTGACTAAATATTTCATTATGTCAATAAATGTTATGATATTATTATGGTTTTCTGTTAAATATATATTCAATGTATGTTTAATATGTATCATCACCTTTCATTTTCAGAAAAAAATGTCTAGATGAGCTATTTTCATTCAAAACATATTAGTGTGGTTCGCCCCAAAACTGAAGAATCTTTGCCGAACCGCTCAGATATCGGTTATCTAGCGATGGAAGGGGTGAACAAACACAGACACACGTTACACAGACACAGACACAGACACACACACACACACACACACACACACACACACACACACACACACACACACACACACACACACACACACACACACACACACACACATATATATATATATATATATATATATATATATATATACGACGGGCTTCTTTCAGTTTCCGTCTACCAAATCCACTCACAAGTCTTTGGTCATCCCGATGTTATAGTAGAATAGTAGAAGTCACGCGAACAAGGTGTCACGCAGTGGGACTGAACCCGGAACGATGTGTTTGGGAAGCAAGCTTCTACCACACAGCCACGCCTGTCCCTATATGTTCTCTATGTGGCCTGTGTGTTTTCTGTACTTTGGTTATTATTATTTTTTTTTGTCTATGTTTTGTTTGCAATGTCCTGTACCCAGATATGAACCTATATATACAGGTAGACGTAGGTATGCACATACCTGTACGTATATATGCATATACTCATTTATTATTTGTCATATATATATATATATATATATATATATATATATATATATATATATATATATTAAATATATACTTTTATAAAACAAATTTTACAAAATATAT
>NC_142931.1:138030572-138033072 GCF_046866305.1 Octopus bimaculoides | reverse complement strand
CGTTAGGGTTAGGGTTAGGGATAGGGTTAGGTTAAGGTTAGGTTTGTTTTTGTTTTTATTTATTTATTTGTTCATGTGTTTATATCTACTCTATTTTTTTGTATTTAATTTAATTTTGTTAACGTATGTAGTATTTAATTCCATTTGTTTATCTATGTATTGTATAATATTTTGTTCATATTGTTATTGGTTTATGGGGAACGTATTGTCATATGTTGTGGTTTGTGGTTTGTTAGGGGTGTGTGTTAGTGTTCCATTCTAGTTTCCTATTCAGGCTAGGTTTATCTTCTATTATGTGTGTAGCTTCTGTAATTTGTCTAAGTGCTGCGTCTCTGCTATGTGTGGATAAGATTTTAATTTCTATGTTGTTGAGTGAGCCTCCATGTTCTTGCTCAGCGTGCTGGTACAGAACTGATGAGCTCTTCCCTTCCTTAAGTTCCCTGCAATGTTCATTTGCCCGCTCCCCTATGCTCCTTGCTGTTTCGCCTACATATGTCGTTGTTTTGTTACTGCATCGTTCCTCTTTACATCTTATATTATAGACCACATTTCTGGTTTTACAGTTCGTTTGTGGGCTAAATCTACATACGGTACAGTTCCTATCAGTGCAGGGGCTTCTACTAAAAGGGTATGTTCTACCGATAAGGGATTTGATAGGGTTGCCTGGCCTTTCAACAACTTTAATTCTTAGCTTAAGTTTGTCTAGGACCCTTCTAAAGGGGTACGCCAGTTCACTTCTAGGGGTGATGCCGACGAACATGACGCTTTGGTATTTGTGGCTATCATACCATGAGTTGGCCTCCCTATTTTCTCCTTAATCCTTTCAATGGTGTTCCATGATTTGCTCCTATAGAGTGGACAAATCCCTGTATTAGATACTGAACTCTGGTTAGAAACTGAGAATAATAAAATCCGAATCCTTCATTCACACTATACAAAACCTATGGCCTCCAAATACCTGATCCACCAGAATTCGGCTATTGCGGACAATGCCAAATTCAATATATTGATGGCAGACCTCGCCAGAGTAATGCGAAATGTGTCCTGCATGTGCAAACCTACAGAATTAAAGAGACATATACAACATTTCGTTCACCGCATGCAGTTCTCAGGTAACAGACATAAAGAAAGGATCAGAGTATGCAAAGGAGCTATGAAGAAATTTGAAACAATCAAACGTAACGATAGGAATGGGATTTGCCTAACCCTAACCCTAACCCTAACCCTAACGTTTACCCGAACCCTAACCCTAACCTTACCCTAACCCTAACCCTAAATCTAACGCTAACGCTAACCCTAACCCTAACCCTAATCCTAACGCTAACCCTAACACCTACCCTAACCCTAACCCTAAACCTAACGCTAACGCTAACCCTAACCTTAACCCTAACGCTAACGCTAACCGTAACCCTAACCCTAACCCTAATCCTAACTCTAACACTAACCCTAACTCTAACCTTAACTCTAACACTAACCATAACCCTAACCCTAACCCTCACCCTAACTCTAACCCTAACCCTAACCCTAACCCTAACCCTAACCCTAACCCTAACTTCAGCCCTAACGCTAACCCTAACCCTAACCCTAACACATATATATATATGTAAATGCATGTATATATGCACATCCATGTCTATACATATGTATATGCATGTACATATATATATATATATATATATATATATATATATATATATATGTATGTATGTATGTATGTATATATATATATACATAATATTGCTTGAATGTGATTCTGTAATGAATCAAATATGTATTACTCGAGCAATCTTCATCGATTTATTTATCTTATCTTCCGGTCTATCTATGAATCAATCTATATAGCCAACTATTTGTTTCTGTACTACCTTTGAATACAAGCGTTTAGCCCTGTGCAGATCTATATAGTTGTCTCACTCCCAAAATGCGTATGCTGGTGGATGTGTACAAGTGTTTGTCTGAGCGTATTGATATCTGAAATTAAAAAACAAAATAAAAAATGGCATATGAATACAATGTTATTGCCCGATCGTCTGCTAATATTCATTTCGCCGTTTATGCCTCGAGTAGCGAAAATGAAAGAAATCGAATGGGAAGAAAATCAAAATTTACCATTTCATTGAAACGACGAATTTTACGATGAATGAATATTGCAATTTACTAAATGATTAAATATTTACACGGTGTGTCTTATTGTCTCATAAATGTTCAACGAAACACACAGACTCACACATGCATACACGCACGCAGGCACTTTCCTTATGTATGTGATGTGTACATATACATGCGTAAATATATATACATAAGAATATATTAAAGGCGTTTATATATTTACAAGCAGAAATACCCGGCTTTTCCCGGGTTAAAGAGAATAATGAAATCTAAAAACGCCGTCTAGACTACGCAACCCTCAACTGTTAGTAGCTACGATACCATATTTCTACATTAATAACTCTCCAATCCATGCCAGCATGGAACATAGACATTAAGTGGAAAGCCAGTC
>NC_142931.1:137975572-138028072 GCF_046866305.1 Octopus bimaculoides | reverse complement strand
GAAAAATTCGATCCGAGTACTTATCGCACTGGTGTTTTTTGTCGAAACGCTAGTTACGGAGATATAAACAACTCAACAAGGCCGGGGTTATTGTAGACGCCACTTGTCTAATATGCCACGCTGTACATTTGAAACCCGAAACGTCGTGGCTGCAAAGCAAGTCTCTGAAGTACACAGTCATGCCTATAATTATTTTTGGTTCATAAAAATTGAAGTGGCAGTCTTGGAAATCTAAGTGGCAAATATACTTCACGATGTCGTGCAGCTACTGTTTATACCTCGCTCAGAGATTTATTATTGTTTACACACACACACACACACACACACACACACACACACACACACACACACACACACACACACACACACACACACATATATATATATATATATATACCCATGCACGTTAATAAATCTCTACAGGCATACATGTATACACATGCCTGAAATTTGGAAGCCCCACTAGTCTTCACTTTCCATTAATACTATACATAATCTATGCTATCGCTCCATTCTCATTATGTAACCAACGACAACCCACCCAAATACATGTTCCGTATAAATTCATACCTACAGTCAATTTCTATTGACGTGCATTGTTTATAATTGAAATTCATATCAAACGACTACTTAAAACATGACAACACACTTACTCTATAAACAATGAAGATCATTAGATGTATAACACCTATTGTCTATATGTAATGCTTTCGTCAAAGTAATAAGTGTATTTTGGGTGTGTCAGACAATACAGAGTTTGTGTGCGTGAATACGAAAGTAAATGAGAAGCAAAGAGAGATTGCAAAGTAGAGGTGTTAGAAAATTGGAATATATGGCACCGGTAGTACACTTGAACGGTTCTGCACTCAGTACTTACACAAAAGAACTCACATAATTTGTGATCTAATATTATTAATAAAAAAAAATAATGAATATGAACTTTGAATAAATAAACTATATTTAATAAAAAATATCAGCAGACACCGATATTACTTCAATATTATCAATACATTTGTACCGTTATTACGTTTTCTTTTCAAGTTGTTTTGCAAATATTCAATGATATAGTCAGAAGATAAACTGGTAAATAAACTCATTAGTGGAGTTGTAGTCTACTTGCCTATGTTTTTAACATAGAAACACACAAAAATACAAAACAGATTAATTCGTGAAATACATAAATAAATAATAATATTTTCTACGTTTTACATTCTCGTTTTTCTCAATGTCATCCACCATTCATATGAAACTACTATCTGTAGCAGGACAACAAAGCATGCGAAATATAGTCTGGAGAAGCAACTAACAATGTCGATAAAGTACTGAGAGTATTTAAATCTTTTCATGGCCATTCGAATTGCATGAAATGTCAGCCTAATCTACCCTCATATTCATTCACATTCTTCTGTTTTCACAAAAGCGGAACAGTTTGGATAACGTAGCTCCCCGTATGCAATGTCTGGATATAATGACTTATCACTGCTACGACGCATTTAATTATAAAACTGATCGGGAGGATAACTGCCAACAGCAACAACTACGTATGTGGCCTTCTTCTCTTTAATAAGGTTTTGCTAATTTGAGTTCCTTACTTCAAATAGATCCATCTGGGCGAACTATTCATCGGATATTATTGACAGATTTTATTAATTTGCGATGCAAACAAACTAATTTCCCATTTCCATTTTTAAACGTTTTACGATCTCATTCCATAAGGTTGTCTTCTATTATGATTCTTTTTACCAAAAAAAATGGCTTAAAGTAATATAAAATCAAACCTTCTACTTCACTGGTACTTATTCTATTGGTCTCCTTTGCCGAACCGTGAAGTTAAGGGGATATAGACGCACCAATACCGGTTGTCAAACACAGAAACAAAGACACACGTACACACGCATGCATGCATACATACATACATACATACGACGGGTTTCTTTCAGTTTCCGCCTACAAAATCCAAGGCTTTGCTGGGACCAAGGCTACAGGAGAAAACATTCGCCGAAGATGTCACGTAGTGGGACTGATTCTGAACCACGTGGTTGGGAAGTAAAATTCTTACCACACAGCTACGCCTGCGCCTATGACAAAAAAAAAATGGAATTTTCTTCACTTTCTAACGATTTTGCCAATCCAACTCTGTCTGTGATCACTTAGAGACAACTGGTCATCTACCGACTCATAATTTAGGTAATACTTTTCAAACATTTTCTTCAACAATTTCATATTTTTAGATAAACGTGTAACTAAGAGATTAATATTTCATCCCAGGTCACATTGGAAACCGTTCGGATACCTGTCATTTTAGCAATGCAGTTTGTTTGTGCACCAAATAATTTTTATAAACTTTATAAGCTTCAAATGTTTGCGTGTTTATTTCATTTTCTAACGGTCATTGAAATATTGTTTACAAGCATAAATTTAACAGTGTGTTATATATTTCTCAACGCCATTTTGTCTTCTTCAATACAAAAAGAAAAAAGAACGTTAAAAAATGGCTACGTTAAGCTGTCTGTACATCTGAAACAGTTGCTGTTTCGTATAAAACAGTCCGAAATACTCCAGTCGATTTGCTACGTCAACTGAATTGCCTTGTGAATCATGTTACAATTTTTATTGAGTTGTAGCATAATGATTTTTTAAAAAAATAACAATTCACTTGTTATATATGTGTAGACAGTTTCATATAGTTACTTTATCTTTTTTATTCTAAATAATATAATATCGTGTCATTTCTACAAGTCTGCTATGTAATTTATTTCATTTTATATTTTTCGCCACTGTGCCATTCTGCTTTTCAAATACAGTTGCAATTTATATATATTTAAAATTTTTCTGAATCAATAAATGATAATTTTCTCAGATATCATTTGACTTTACTTTTATAGATTGTGACACACGTATAAATCTCTTCGGTATCTCCCTGACAGTTTCACTCATATTTAATGTGAAAAACTATTTTTCATACGATCTTTTCATCCCAGCACTACGTCTTGAACTGTTATCGTCTCTTGTCCGCATAATTCATCGCTCAGATTTTTCAGCTTTACTGATATATGCATATACTTTGTGACGTCTACAGCTACATTCTTTCTTTCCATTTTTCTTTCATTCTTTCTTTAATTCTTTCTTTGTTTCTTTCTGTTTAACCATCTCATACCAGTACAGAAGTGAAGCCTACGTTCCTGGAAGCCCCAAACCCTCAGACAGAATGCCGCCATCAGTGGTAGAAAGAGATTAGAAATAATATGGGTCCAGGAAGAATGGTGGATTCAAGAGTCTAAAAATCAAGTCAAAAGCCGTTATCCTAGGCATCTTCCGAATGAACTCAAAAGACGCCTCTTGGGTTGTCAAATATTTATTTTTACTTTGCATTTATTTTCAACCTTTCCAATATTTGAATTTTCACGAAAAATATTTTTTATCGTAGTGTTTTATGCTTTTATTTCTTTCTTTTGTATCTCTATTCTTCCTCTGCGACTTTTATTTTATCATTTTAAAAATTTGAATAAATTATACCTCTTTTCAGACATATGGAATTTGAGTGCCAAGGAGAAATAAAATAAGCAAATATCATTAAGAGATCACGTGTGCGAAACGAGATAATTCGTGGACGGGGCGGAGTGAACTATATGATTGTAGAATACCGAAAACAAATATTCTATTGGGCCGGACGTGACACAAAATTTACAAACAACAGGCTCAGGCTGACCTGTGCAGTTACTGAATGATATCCAAGTGATCGGAAAAGCCACTTGGAAGGCCTTCACAACAATGGAATGTCAATTTAATTAAACGATATGTATCAAAGAATGGCACAATCAAGATAGAAGTGGAAGCTCAATGGGACTAACGGTGTATAGCAAAATCTGATAGTCTGCTCAATACATATATATTCTATCCTGACCACATCTAAAAACAAAAGAAAAGACGGCACTGTTTAAGTACTCGGTATCAGCGTTTTGACATTGTTTTGTCTGTATATATTTCGGTAATCATTAAAAATAACGAGGATGATCTATCTTAACTCTTATCATGGGGGATTCGAGAGATATCGTTTGCATAAAACTATTATATTCAGAACATTAATATTGTGTTTTGTGTCAGGCATAACACACATACAATTATCTGTGATTATAAGGAAACTGAGAAAAGATTTAGGAATTTCAGAATCACTGCTATAAATTGTTATTTATGAATTGAAGCCTCCTGGGACAATTGCTGCTTATATTTAATAATGTTAATTGACCAACACAGCTGGAATTCCATTTTACAATAATTTTTACACTCATGCGCGGGTGCACATGCACGCGCGCACACGAACCACGCATGGCAGAGTGGCTAGATTACTGGGATAATCTTTCTAAGATTGCAGTTTCGATTCCAAGAACAGGCAGAATATTGAGTCATTAAGAAAAACACTTCATTCAACCTCACATAGATGTGAAGGAATACTGGGGACGGTTGGTAGAACTATCTTCCCCTTTAACTGTCGAATGCTTAATGTTCCACTTTCAACTGAGTGTCTATGTCTGACCCCTTCAAAACTTTGGGGAAGAACACAATTAGCCAAAGTGTGCCTCGAAAACGCAGGTGATGTGTTCTTGTGAAGGGAACGGGCTTTTCAAGAATGAATTCAAATATACATACATATGTCGTCGTCGTGGTACTCCGTCGGTTACGACGAGGTTGGTACCAGTTGATCCGATCAACGAAACAATTCGTGAAATGAACGTGCAAGTGGCTGAGCATTCGACAGACTCGTGTACCCTTAACGTAGTTCTTTGGGAGATTCAGCGAGACACAGAGTGTGATAAGACTGGCCTATTGAAAGACAGAAGAAAATTTCTCCGATGTGTTATGGATTATTATAATAGGTAAAATTAATAATGTGATGGAGATTAAACTGGTGAAATTTTGGATTTATTAATCCCTAATGAGGATATAACATCCTTGAATTGACTATATCTATCTATCTATCTATCTATCTATCTATCTATCTATCTATCTATCTATCTATCTATCTATCTATCTATAAACTTTATGAATGAGAAAGAAAAGAAAATGGGACTTGACGTACCCACAAAGACAATCTACAATGCTTTTCGGAAAAAAAAACCGTCCTGAAAGAAATGTAGAAAATATCCCCGTTATTGCATACGTACAAAAACCTCAATTCAAGGGATACTAGAGGAACATTCGCATCAAAGCATCCGTCAAGTATAGGCATATCAGATCGGATATGGTTGTTTGTGACACACAAGAAAAAGTAGGTGCCGTTATAAAGGTCAGATGTCCTGCTGATATGAATATTTCTTTGAAAATCAAAGGGGAAACAACAACAAAACAAAAACAAAGAAAAACTATGGACAACTGCTTTGAAATCTCCAGCTTCTATATCCAGATCATAAAATTTACATTTATACCAGTAATAACTGAAACACTTGGTTTGTTAGTCTGGATAAGCTTGGTTTTCAGAAAAAGAAATCAACCGATTCGCACATTACAAATGCAATCTGTAAGCGGAACAGTAAAAATATGTAAGACTTTTCTCAAGTTTAAAACGTGACATTGATTTTGTTATCTGCATTCCGACGACTGAGATTTGTATCTTTCTTAGAAACCGGCAGGGGAAGAATTTAGATAATTAAAAGCAGAAGAGAGCTAACGCGCGCACACACACACACACACACACACACACACACACAAATACACACACACACACACACACACTCACACACACAAACAGACACGCACAAACACTCAGACACACACAGCAGCAGGACAACAATTAAAGAAGGTAACCGAAATTGTTAAAAATGAGTTAAATAGAAGGAGATAGATATAGAAAGAGGGAAAAAGAAAGGATGAAAGCAAGACAAAAAGAAAAAAAGAGAGAGCGAGAAAGAGAAAAAAGAGAGGGTGGGTAATATATGGTCTTTGAAGATGGGAACATAAATGTGGAAGGGCGACAATGTACACGTGCGTGAGTATTTGTATGCATGGGTGTGTGTGTGTTTATGCTTGTGTGACTAACTGTAACATACATTAATATTGAGATACCGCTATGGTTTGAGAGTAAGTAAATTGACAGGGAGAGGGAAAGAATGAGATAAAGAGAGATTGGGATAGATTGATAGAGAGAAATAGACAGACAGACGACAGATAGACAGGCAGACGATACATTTCTTTTATTAGCCACACAGGGCTCAACGAAGATGGGACAAATACAATGTAGAGCTTTTTCTTTTTGGGAGGGGGAAGGAAGGAAAAAAAAAAAAAAAAAAAATTGGTGGTGTCGATCAAAAGGGATCGTAGGAAGGGAAAAAGGGGCAGTTCGATCAAAAGGGATCGAAAAAAAAAGAAAAGGAAAGGCCGATCAATAGGGATCGTGTATCACACAGTAATGTTCTCGTGTAAAAAGAGGGGAGGACAGTTTAGGTTTAGCCGTGGAAGGAAAAGCCCACGGAAAAGACCACGGTAACCTTGGTCAATATTCTCATTGAAGAAACTATAACAGTAAGTGACTCTCTTTTGCCTTTTTGTGCTTATTTTTTTTTTCTTGTTCATAGGGTTATGCTCAAGATGGTTCCGTCGTTCACACGTGCCATCCTTGCTACATTCACCCATCTTTTTTTGAAGCATTCACTAGACAAGACTTCCCTTTCTACTCTCAACTTCCTCTTCAGGTGATACTTGAAGAAGTTGATGAGAGATTGCCCAGAGAGGAAAGTCTTTGTCTCTAGACCTTTCAGACGCGTCCACCATACACATTCTTTCGCCATAGCCACAAGTACGATGAAAATAGCTCTTCCTTCCCGTTTAAAGGAAGGAGGCGCGACAATATTCACGATAGACTCGGCTGATAGACCGACTCGTCCCACACGCGATAGCAGTTGTTCGACGTAAGCCCACAGCTCGGAAATGGTGGGACACTGTACGAGTGCGTGCAGAACGGTTTCGTCGCTCTGCCGGCATCTCGGACAGGTCGGCCCCGTGTTTCTCGAGCCATGCCTGTAGAGCTTATCCCGAACGGGTAGTGCTTCTCGATAGCACTGCCAGGCCAGGGATCTCTGGAAGTTGTCCATAGGTCCCGGCCCGAAGGTCGTCTTAAACAGGCGGGTCAGGTATTCCTCGTCGACGCCCAGGTTCGCCCCGAGATCGTCGTCGTACCTTCCCTCCACTAATCCACTATAGAATGCGTTAGTTGTGATGCAGTCGCTCAAGGCTGACCCGGGTTGTTGGAGATGCCGAAGAGCAGCGCGACACTCGCGGTGCCATTCGCCCTTCCTCGGCCTCTTCTTGATCCACGACTGCAGTTCGGTCATGGAGACGAGCTGCGGGAAAGCGCGCCGCACAAACCGTGACCACACCTGTTCACCGGTGTCTACGTAGAGCCGGAGATGTCGCAGTCTCAGCGCGTGTCTGCGCATCATCAACCACGGCATGCCCAGTCCTCCTTTTAACGGGTGTTGGCAGCAAACGGATCGCCTAACCATCGGAACGCTTCCTTTCCACAAGAAGCGGAAGAGGATGCGCTCCAGTTTGGTGATGGTAGGGTCGGGACAAGGAACGACGGTCAGGCGGTAGTAGATGACGGACGCGATGTACGTGTTCGCCACCTCCGCCCGACCTTTCAGGGAAAGCTTCCTCTCGGCCCATTGCCGGGCTAGAGTGGCCACCCTTCTCGTTATCTCGTCCCAGTTCTTCTCCGTTTGGAGGTCTGGACCAAACCAGACCCCGAGCATCTCAACCGGACCGTCAGTCCAACGTCCCACGACGGAGGCGCTACTTGACGGCATGGGGTTGCTTCTCCAGGTGCCGAGCCGCAAGCCCACTGACTTATCCCGGTTGATTTTCGCTCCCGTTACCGCTTCGTAGTCTCTCAGTGTCTCGCCGACAAGCTCGATGTGCTTTTGGCTAGACACTATGACGGTGACGTCGTCCGCGTATGCCGACACGCTCGTCCCGCATCCCAACTCTCGCGGGATGCCCCTCAGCGTCGCCAGCTTCCGCAGTAGTGGCTCGAGAGTCAACACGTACAGAAGCGACGAGAGGGGGCATCCCTGACGGACCGAACGTGCAATGTCGAAGGGTCTTGATAGGTGCCCATTGACGCGAACTACCGAACGGATGCCTCTGTACAAGGCAGCCATCCAGCCGCGGAAAATGGGACCGAAGCCGGCTGCTATGAGGACAGCCTCCAAGTATTGATGGTCTACCCTATCGAAAGCTTTCGATTGATCTAAATTGATCAGGGCCCCACCCATGCCAGGTTCCTTAACTACCCGCTCTATGATGTAGCGCATTAGATGGAGGTTGTCATGGATGCTCCTGCTCGGCACGGCGCACGTTTGCGCCTTGCCGATCAGTTTCTCGATGACAAGCGCCAACCGCTTGGCTAACACCTTGGCCAAAATTTTCAAGTCTGCATTGAGCAGAGTGATGGGCCTAAAGTTATCTATGACGTCCCCCTTGTTTGGATCTTTCTTCAGCAGCGTTACGGCTCCTCGACTCACAAAACCGGGAATGCTCCCGTTTTGCTGCCAGTTGCAGTACACCGCCACCAAGACGTCTCCAAACAAGTCTGGCTTACAGTTGTAAAGCTCGTAGGGCAGACCATCCAAACCCGGAGATTTGTCCCTCGAGCATCCCGCCATCGCGTCCCTCACTTCCGCCGCCGTGATGGCACCTTCGCAGCACTCCGCCTCTCTTGCCGAGAGTCGTGGCAGGCTGTGCAGGTAGGCACTGAAGTCCACCCTGCGTTCTCGCTCGCCATTCGTCCCAAACAGTCGAGCAAAGTGCCGCTGAAAGGCCTCACACATTTTGCTTGGCTCGAGCAGTTCGCGCCCCTGTTCGTCCACCAGAGACCGAATGGTGGCTTTGTTGCCCTGTTGCGCCTCCGCCACCCGGGCCTCTCGTGTGGCTCCAACACCTTCGTTTCTTAGAGCACGCATCCTAGCCCTGACAACGCACCCTTCGTGTTTGGCGTTGAAGTGTTGGTCAAGGGCCAACCTCGCCGCCAAAACGTCGGATGCGATGCCACTTCTAATTGCCTCTTCTAGCTTCTTAACTAGTTCACCCTCTACTCTGTTTCTGTCTATGGCTAGTGCTTTGCTATACCTAACCGCTTCTGCTTTTATTGCTCTCTTGAGGGCAAACCACCATTTGTTATTGATGATGGCTCCTGTCAAAGCCCTCTTTACTAACGTGCTAATCCGGTCTCTGAAAACTTGTCTCGACGGGAAAGATGCGTTTAGTTTCCAGTAACCGGAGCCCTGCCTATGTGTCTTATCTAAGTCTAGCGTACACGTCACAAGTTTGTGATCCGTGTAGCTGACTATGTGAAATTGTGGACACCCTATGCTATCTCTATCTACTCTCCTACACAGTACTCTATCTAGATACGATCTCGACGACCCGATGCGGTTTGTCCATGTCCACATTGGCGCATTCGGGTAATCGAGTCGGTACCTGTCAGACAGTTGAAAGCGTCTGAGCAGGTCTTTGAGGCATTTGCATCCCCGTCTTTTCCTATCTCTGCCCACATAGTCTAGATCTGCCCACATAGTCTAGATAGATAGATAGATAGATAGATAGATAGATAGATAGATAGATAGATAGATAGATAGGGATGCAGAGAATAAGTGAGTGCTAGAGTCAATGTGAATAAAAGAATGAAAGCATCAGACAGTTAAACAGAAAGTGTGTGTGTGTGCACGCGGGTGAATGAGTATGTGAGTGAGTGAGAGAGAGAGAAAAAGGAAAGAAAGAAAAAGAGAGAGCATCTAATTTGAAGGAAATTACTGGAGAAAGACGCTCTAAAACGTGGATTATATTCGAGAGATATCTATGGCTACTTATCTATCTATCTATCTATCTATCTATCTATCTATCTATCTATCTATCTATCTACTTTTCTCTAATCTTCCTTTTGTCTATGTATCCAATTTATCTCCGTACGTTACTTGAAAAGCTACGAATAAGAATGGGTGAGTCTCTGTAGATACTGAGTAATACAGGTTTGAGAGAGATTTATGGTTATATAGAATAAGGCTATCTATCTGTATAGACATGTCTATAACATACACATATATAAAAACATCTATGTACGTATTAACTATAAGAATACACACACAAACATAAGCATACACACAAATATATATATATGTGTGTGTGTGTGTGCATTTTATATCAATAATATATATATACACATTATATAAATAGTATATATATATATATATATATATATATATATATATATATATATATATATATATAGATGTGTGTATGTATTATATAATGAATATGCAGTGCATGTATTATGTAACGTATATTTATTATATATATCTTATATACATCATTACGTATCATGTATATACATACGCATATATACAGAGAGTGTGAGAAAATCAGAGAAAGCGAGAAAGAACAAGAGAACAATGTAAAAGACAATGAGAAAGATATATATATACATATATATATATATATGTATGTATATAGATAGATAGAGAAAGAGAGAGAGGGGGGAGATAGAAAGTGTGAGGAAGGAAAAAAGGTGTAAGTGTGAGAAAAAAGCGAAAGAATAAGAGTGAAGAGAGAAGACGAGGAATACGTGGCATGGACAGTGTTTCATTGCTAATGTGGTAAAGATATTCATAGCAGGAATTGTGAAACTAAGCTTTCAATGTCCACACAACATTGAGATGTCTCATTCAGATAAACAAGATGGCAACGGATAAAGCTAATTAATCAGACCTCAATAGACTCACATACACACACACGCACACGCGTGCACACACACGTTGATGCATACGCATATGTACTGTCTTGTACCAGTGCACGCTTAAAGAAGCGCTATACAAACACATACAAACGTGTACGTAGATGTACACATGCATACAATACATGAGAGTTATGTGAGATTAGTTAATTAGAAGCTGAAGGAAACTTCTCGCGCGGTGTTGATGTTGGTGGTGGTAGTGCTGGTGGTGGTGGTGGTGGTGGTCGTGGTGGTGGTGGTGGTGGTGGTGATGGTGGTGGTAGTACTGGTGGTGGTGGTGTTGGTGGTGTTGGTGTTGGTGGTTGTCTCTGGCAAAGTTGACCGTTTGTCGTATTGGCTTCTGCGTACATCCACACATTCATCATTATTATTATTATCGTGGAAATGATGATGATGAAAATGACGATGATGATGATGATGATGATGATGAGGAGGAGGAGGAGGAGGAGGAGGAGGAGGAGGAGGAGAAGAATGAAGATGATGATTCTCTGTGATTCTTTATAATGTGTTCTACAGTGTTTTGGTGATGACCGTTTTGATCATTATCATCGTGGTTATCATAGCAGCATAAAAATTATAGATACCATGTGATGATATCATGTGATAATGCTGACGACAATGACGACATCGATGATGATGATGACGATGAGGATGATAGTGATGCTGAAAACTGCATCGTTTTTTCTCTCACATTGACAAAAAGCGCCGAGTGAATGTGATAGTGTGTTATCTTTTCATGAATGGGCGTCCATTATTCCGTTGCAATTTGTAGCTATCAAAGCGTATCAAAACAAGACGGTTTATACTAATTACTCAGATAACATAGTCGAAGAAAATAAAACAATATTCCTAGAACCATCGTGGCACTCAGTCGGTTGCGCTGACGAGCGTTCAAGTTGATCCGATCAACGGAACAGCCTGCTCGTGAAATGAACGTGCAATTGGCTGAGTACTCCACAGACACGCGTACCCTTAACGTAGTTCTCGGGGGAATTCAGCGTGACACAGATTTGAAATACAGGTACAACAGAAACAGGAAGAAAGAGTGGGAGAAAGTTGTGGTGAAAATGTACAGCAGGGTTCGGCGCCACTCTCTGCCGGAGCCTCGTGGACCTTTAGGTGTTTTTCGCTCAATAAACACTCATTACGCCCGGTCTGGGAATCGAAACCACGACCCTACGATTGCGAGTCCGCTTCCCTAACCACTAGCCACCCTAGAACCATAATAAACGATGAATAAGTATTGTATTCGTATGAAGATACGCTAGATAGAGAAATCTAAATCCTTGAAAATCACTAACCAAATAAAGCTCTTATACTATCCACTTCTTTTCACAAGATTGAATTTTGTGTCAGAATTATTATTTTTCAGATTCAGATTGTTATCTTAGGTATTATGCGAAAGTACTTTTGTCCATTTATGCTCATATGTCGTTTATAAGAATTAAATATCGAAATACTCAATATGTGTTACTTTTAAGTCTAAAATGTTCCGAGTTATTAACCTCATCTTTAGAGTTTGGATATATTTACAATATTTATATTCTTTCATTCTTTTATTCTTTTACTTGTTTTACTCACTTGACCGCTCTAAATTATATATAGAATTATATATAGAATGCATTTCAATCAGATTGGTCTCCGATCATTCCTGAATATGTATATTGATTTCGAATTTTGGCACAAGGCTAGCAATTTCGGTGGAGCGGGTAAATCGATGACATCCACTCCAGTGTTCGACTGGTACTTATTTTATCGACATCAAAAGGACGAAAGGCAAAGTCGACCACGGTGGAATTTGAAATCAGAATGTCGCTAAGCGTATTGCCCGGTGTGCTAACGATTCTGCCAGCTCACCGCCTTAATCCTGAATACATATTTTGGTTTCAAACTTTGGCAGAAGGCGGCCATCAATTTCGGGGCAGTGGGTAAATTGATTACATCAACCCCCACTGCTTGACTGGTACTTAATCTATCAACTCCGAAAGAATAAAAAGGCATTGTCGACCTCAGTGGAATTTAAAACCAGAATGTAAAAACGGACGGATTGCCGCTAAGCATTCTGCCCAACGACTCTGCCACCTCCCCGCCTTATTCTTGAATATGTATTTGCCTTAGATTTAAGTTAGTATCAGGAATCCTTACTGTCTAAGCTACTATGTGTAATGTTCCTTTCATTTCAGTCACTGTGAATAAGGATATTGCCGTTAAATTATTTAGCGTGTTGTTTTTGTTTGCTAATATTTATATCGTTGAATAAAAATATACATCAGATTAAATTTGCCTCTTTCGATTCCTGTTATCTAGTTTGTTGTTTGAATACATCTACATAAATACGACATTCTATTTAGATTCTAAATTTTCTTGCCTGTGAGGATATCTCCTTCATAAGCTCTTGAATGTTAGTAAAATAACGTGATTAGAAGATAGTGACACAATGTTCTTTGATCCATTACACTCTCAAAGTTTTCTTTTATACTGCGTTGCCTGGTAAATAGAGGTTGCTCTCAGAATGAATTCTTAACACAGCCCGGAGTCCAGTACTTCTGGCAAACATATCAAAAATATAAAAAACGAGCAGAGAAGGATGGCCTAAAGTATAGTACCCTGGAAGTACTACGTGCGTGTACACCGATATGATATCCAATATCTGACAGCGTTGTTTATATTAACATTCAAATACTTGAGATCTAGTAGTCACGAATATTTAGAACTAAATGAACTGATAAATAGATGAAGATGTATTCTAAAACAAGTAAGATAACCTGAATCGAAATAAATATATTTAATGAAGGATGTACGACTAAGTCAGCACCCGAAATAACACGTTAGCAGATGTCTGGGATCTTTTTTAAAACGGGGGCCAGATTTTTCATTAACGAAACACTTTAAAACTTGGAACACTGGTAGAATGTGTCATATAAAACATCTTTTTCTCTTAGTCTTCTTAAAAAAAAAAGAAATCCCTAAGATATTCCATGTTAAAGTTGTCGTATTTCTGTAATTTCAACCAATCACTGACGTCCATTCAGCCGATATACATTAAGTGCCGACTACATAAACAAACGATTCTGAAACAATTAACCCTAACCCTAACCCTAACCCTAACCCTAACCCTAGGGTTAGGGTTAGGGTTAGGGTCAGGGTTAGGGTTAGGGTTAAAGCAAATTTAAAATGAAAAAAGCAAATAAAACGAAAGTATGGAGATTAAATACGCTTTACATCGCTTAATCAGCCAAAGGAGTAAATGTAAACAACTGAATACTTGTCAGTGATTGGTTGAAATTATCGAAATAAGACAATTTTTTACATGAAATAAATTCGAATACAAAAATATTTTTCTGTTCTATAACACAAAATAGATAAGTATACAAAGTTTGAAAGTCTTTCCGTACCAAAAACACTACGTAAAACATTAATGAAAAATGTGGCCCCCGTTTTAAAATAGATCCGATGTCTGCAGGAAGAAAGGAGATCCTATATGCCATTTATTGAATGTAGTAAAGTATTTTCTTCATAAAGTCTGCAGACTGGCGGAGTCGTTAGCGCGTTGGACAAAATGCTTATCTTCTTAGCATTTCTTCTGGCTTTTAACCCTTTGAGTTCAACTCCTGCTGAGGTCAGTTCTGCCGTTCATTCCTTCGAGTTTGATAAACTAAAGTGCCAGTCGGTTACTGGGGTTGATGTAATTCACTTACCCCTCCCTTCAAACTTGCTGGCGTTGAATCCTGCAATGAACCGGCCGAGAAAATTTTTATTTTCCCGGCGTCTCAGACGTCATGGAACCGGTTAACCGTTTTTTGGGCCCTAGGGAAAAAACAAAATCCTTGCATATAAAAAGTACTTCAAATATATGGTGTAGCTCCAATATTAAGCTAAAAATATCACTACCATGGTCAAATATGAATGGTCAATACAAAACATGTAGGAAAGAGAAATTAAATCCCTGTTATAAAAGAAATTTTCCAGTTTGACTGATTTTCCCTTCAAAAAAAGGACTACTAATAGATTTGAGGAATTATGTGCATTATTTACAATAATTAAAATTATTTACATTTGACGGATATTTATCCTCATCTTGTTTGTTGTTAACACAACGTTTCGGCTGATACACTCTCCAGCCTTCATCAGGTGTCTTGGGGAAATTTCGAACCGGGGTTCTCTTTCCTAAGGTATTTTTCGATGTTGATGTTGTTGTTGTTATTATTATTATTATTATTATTATTATTATTATTATTATTATTATTATTATTATTATTATTCAGATCACTGCCTGGAATCGAACGTCTGTCTTTACGTTCTGAGTTCAAATTCCCCTGAGGTCGACGTTGCCTTCCATCCTTTTGGGGTCGATAAATTAAGTACCAGTTGCATACTGGGTCTGATCTAATCGACTGGCTCCCATCCCAAAAATTTTGGGCCTTGTGCCTAGAGTAGAAAAGATTATTTTTGAATCTGAAAATTACTTTTATTTCACACTAAAAACCCGAAATTACTTTCTTGCCAATCCAGTAGCACTGATTGAGGTCAAAAAAAAAAAAAAGACGTCAATTGAAGGTGGATGGTGGGGGAAACTGTAATGCGTGGAACTCTAATGTAGGCTGGGAAGTCTTGTGGTATTCCTTCCAGCTGTTTGAGTTAACAGTTTAAATTCCACCATGACCCACCTGGAGGGTGGACTTTATGCATTATCCAGTTTAAAGCGACCACCTAAGCATACTGAGTGCCTTTAGCGTAACCAATCTGTAGAAAACTTCTATACTTCCACACATATACATACATAAATATGTGTGTGCGTGTTTCTGTGTAAATATGTTTGTGTGTGTGTGTGTGTGCATATATTAAGAAACATATGTATATATTTCTTTATTGCCCACAGGGAGCTAAACACAGAGGGGATAAACAAGGTCAGACAAAGGGATTAAGTCGATTACATCGACCCCAGAACGCAACTAGTACTCACTCACTCACACACTCCCTCCCTCCCTCCCTCACTCACGCTATCCCTCTCTCTCCCATATACACACATTAAGAATTCACTCAAAATATGCACTCAGTCACCCACGGTGTCATCCTCTTAGTCACGCTCCACTCACACCTTTACCTTCTATTTTATTTTTTAAAAAATTCTACTCATTAACTTGATTCTCAGTTATCTTTCACTATCATGTCTTGCTCGAATTTCCATTTTTCTCTATAGCTCCTCCTTCTTTCGATAAATTTCTCATTAAATTACTTCTGTTTTTTTTCTTTATTCTTTTTCTTCGCTTATATCTTTATCATTGTCTTCCTATTTTGTCTGTCTTTTATTAATTTCTCCGCTTCATTTAATGCTTCCTTTTCTTATCACTTGTTTATCTATCTATCTATCTATCTATCTATCTATCTATCTATCTATCTATCTCTTCTCACGGACGTGCTGTCACATCGGCTGCGAAGGTAAACGTTTATTTGACCTTTTACTGTCCACATTTTGTTGGAATTTTTTAATAATTTTGTTGCGAAGCACCTAGGCTTCATTTGTGTGTATTTTCAAGGGCAGGAATTGACCCCCAGGGGCAGTTTCGGCCCTAGCAAAATACAAAAATTTCCTTCTTGACATTTGAAAAATGTCGAGAAACATAATTTTGGAACGCTTGTCTTGTTCTTTTGACAAGCATTTCCCGAGGCTTCAGATGCCAGAAGAGAAAAAAGAACAGAATAGCGCGTGCTCATGCAGTGACACGAACGCAGTTGCTATAAACGTCACAAAGACTGTGAGTACAGCTACTAACAGCCCTCTCACCACCACCACCACCACCACCACCACCAACACCAACAACAAAAACAAAACTGTAACCAAGGTTACAAAACCATGCGTGAAAACCGTCACAAATGTCTCTGACGTAAGCACCACTGCTGCTGACGCCATCATCACCACCACCAACGACAACAACAACAACAACAACAACAACAGCAACAACGACAACAACAACAACAACAGCAACAACAAGGAAGTAAAGTTATCGGCCGTCAGCAATGACACCATCACCTGTTCAACAAACTCTGCTGCCACTACCACCACCTTTGAACCAGGCAGTACATACACCAACATAAACAAAAATATCCAGAAGAACATGTCCGCCAGCACAACAAAAACAAATTTCGCAAATGCTCTAAAGGAAAAAAGAACAACAGTGACATTCACACAAAAACAAATAAAAGACACAAAATCCCTTCTTACGAAAGAAGGAGATGATGTCAGAATTAACATCCCAAAAGATATTATAGAAATGAAAAACAAAAAGTGCATCATTTATAAACTGGTAAACACAAAAACCAGACGTGTAGAAAATGTTAGCACAGATAAAATTGAAGTTTGTCTTAGAAAAATTTGGCCTTATCAGAATCATGTCACCTGGGGAAGGAAATTCGGAACGGTGCAAGTAAGGTTTCTGGATGAAAATTTAGCTAAACAATTTTCGACACTCTCTCTCCGCACAGATGACTTGGTAATGATACCGAGTTATCTAGGACAGAGAGTGACCAAAGTTATGATAAAAAATGTGCCATCGGAGGTGGACACCCAATGGCTGATATCGGCCGTGTGCCTGGAAATGGAGGAGGCAAATATTTTGGAGATTACGGTCGGAGAGGAAAAGAACTGGGGAGGGAAAAATCTGGAAATCCTTCTCCACATCACGGAGGAGGCTTCACAGAAAATTCCTCCAAACATTAGATTGGCAGAGGACCACAAGCTGTATGTGGTGGTAGAGGGCAGGCGACCTCGCTGTTACCTATGCAACAGCGAAGCACATCTGAAAAAGGACTGCCCTCTGGCCGCTAAACAAAAACAACAACAACAACAACAACAACAACAACAACAACAGAAGCAACTACCAAATACCCCCAACAGAAAAACCTTACTACCAACACCACCAGCAACGCAAAAAACAACAACAGAAATATCAGCAATAACCACAACAGAAAAGACAACAGAAACTGCAAAAACAGAAGAAAAAAAAGAAAATTCCAAGACTGCCTCTCCCTCCCCCATATCACATACACCACACATAAATAACAAGGAGCCAACATCAATAAAAACAGCAACACAAACATTCACAGAAACACACACAGACGCACAAAATTTGCCGTTACCTCTTTCTGACTCCTCAGATCTCCCATCATCCGATGAAGAGAGTGGGGAGGAGTGGAAAATAGCTACGAAAGGAAAGAGGAAGCGCAGTAAGAAGAAAACAAAACAAAATGCAAACACAAACAAAGCAGGGAGATTCACATCTCCCGAAAATACTACTAACACCAATAGTAATATAAAAAAAACAATGCTAACAGCAATAGACAGTACAAACACAGAGTTGATGAATTACATCAACTCTAAAACAAACATCACAAATAACTATATCAAAACCAACAACCACCCACGTACAACACCGCCAAAACACATTAAAATTATTCATGTAACACCAGCATTACACAACACAATAAAATCCCTCTACCCCAACTCGGTAGGGGGATTCCAGAAATATTTGTGCAAGAAATTGTACAATAGCCTCCTTGGTGAAAAATCCAAGGAGGAAACAAAACTTTCTAACGGCAAGTAACACTCTGTTCTTTTGTTTTGTGCTTTAAAGCACACGTATAAATAGAATCATGGTGAAGATTGGTTGTGTGAATGTGCGTGGCTTAGGGTCCCCTTGGAAACAAGGGTACCTCTTAAATGACATCAAGTCACACAATTTGGATATCATAGCCATTAGTGAGACCAGACTCCATGAACCGCGGGCCCTAAAGTCCATGTTTGGCGGACAGTTTAACATTTATTTTTCTCCCTGTCTGACGAGGATGGGCGGTAGTGGCACGGCGGTTCTTTTTCGCAAGAGTCTGGATCTCCAAGTAAAGACGATATTTACGGACCCGGAGGGTAGACTGGTTGTCCTAGATGTGGACGGCAGCGATGGAGGCGCTTTTCGGTTGCTGGCAGTTTATGTGCCTCCTTTAACAGGTCGGTCAGACTTCTTTCGACGTCTAGAAGTATTCCTGGGAACGTCTCGTCCCTTACTTTTAGTGGGGGATTGGAATGCTACCTTGGACACGCATCTAGACTACGTGGGGAGTGACAAAAGTAGAAGGGGATGCAAAGGCCTCATAGACCTGCTCAGACGCTTCCAGTTGTCTGACAGGTACCGACTCGACCACCCAAATGTGCCAACGTGGACTTGGAGCAACCGCATTGGGTCGTCGAGATCGTATCTAGATAGGATAGTGTGTAGGACAAGAGATAGAGATAGTTTAGGATGTCCACAGTTCCACATAGTCAGCTACACGGATCACAAACTTGTGACGTGTACGCTAGACTTAGATAAGGCACATAGGCAGGGTCCCGGTTACTGGAAACTAAACGCGTCTTTCCCGTCGAGACAGGTTTTCAGAGACCGGATTAGCACGTTAGTAAAGAGGGCTTTGACGGGAGCCATCGTCAACAACAAATGGTGGTTTGCCCTCAAGAGAGCAGTGAGGGCGGAAGCAATAAGGTATAGCAGGGCACTAGCTGTAGAGAGGAACAGAGAAGAGGGGGAGCTAGTGATAAAGTTAGAAGAGGCATTGCGAAGTGGCATCGCATCCGACGTTTTAGCGGCGAGGTTGGCCCTCGACCAACACTTCAATGCTAAACACGAAGGGTGTGCTGTCAGGGCAAGGATGCGTGCTCTGAGGAATGAAGGTGTTGGAGCCGCACGAGAGGCCCGGGTGGCGGAGGCGCAGCGGGGTAACAGAGCCACCATCCGGTCTCTGGTAGACGAACAGGGGCGCGAATTGCTCGAGCCGAGCAAGATGTGCGAGGCGTTTCAGCGGCATTTTGCCCGACTGTTCGGGAGGAGTGGCGAGCGAGAAGGCAGGGTGGACTTTAGTGCCTACCTGCACAGCTTGCCACGACTCTCGGCAAGAGAGGCGGAGTGCTGCGAAGGGGTCATCACGGCGGAGGAGGTGAGGGACGCGATGGCGGGTTGCTCGACGGACAAATCTCCGGGTTTGGATGGTCTGCCCTACGAGCTTTACAACTGTATGCCAGACTTGTTTGGAGAAGTCTTGGCGGTCGTGTACTGCAACTGGCAGCAGAACGGGAGCATTCCCGGTTTTGTGAGCCGAGGAGCGGTAACGCTGCTGAAGAAAGATCCAAACAAGGGGGACGCCATAGATAACTTTAGGCCCATCACTCTGCTCAATGCAGACATGAAAATTTTGGCCAAGGTGTTAGCCAAGCGGTTGGCGCTTGTCATCGAGAAACTGGTCGGCACGGAGCAGACGTGCGCCGTGCCGGGCCGGAGCATCCATGACAACCTCCATCTGATGCGCTACATCATAGAGAGGGTAGTTAAGGAACCTGGCATGGGTGGGGCCCTGATCAATTTGGATCAATCGAAAGCTTTCGATAGGGTAGACCATCGATACTTGGAGGCCGTCCTCGAAGCGGCCGGCTTCGGTCCCGTTTTCCGCGGCTGGATGGCTGCCTTGTACACAGGCATCCGTTCGGTTGTTCGCGTCAATGGACGTCTATCGGGACCCTTCGACATTGCACGTTCGGTTCGTCAGGGATGCCCCCTGTCGCCGCTCCTGTACGTATTGACTCTCGAGCCACTACTGCGGAAGCTGGCGACGCTGAGGGGCATCCCGCGAGAACTGGGGTGCGGGACGAGCGTGTCGGCATACGCGGACGACGTCACCGTCATAGCGTCTAGCCACGAGCACATCGAGCTTGTCGGCGAGACGCTGAAAGACTACGAAGCGGTGACGGGAGCGAAAATCAACCGGGATAAGTCGGTGGGTTTGCTGCTCGGCACCTGGAGAAGCAAGCCCATACCGTCCGGCAGCGCCTCAGTAGTGGGACGCTGGACGGACGGTCCGGTCAAGTTGCTCGGAGTCTGGTTCGGTCCGGACCTGCAAACGGAGAAGAACTGGGACGAGATAACGAGTAGGGTGGCCACTCTCTGCCGGCAATGGTCCGAGAGGAAGCTGTCCCTAAAAGGTCGGGCGGAGGTGGCGAACGCGTACATCGCGTCCGTCATCGAATACCGCCTGACCGTCGTGCCTTGTCCCGATCGCGCCATCACCGAAATGGAGCGCATCCTCTTCCGCTTTTTGTGGAAAGGAAGCGTTCCGATGGTGAGGCGATCCGTTTGTTGCCAACACCCGCTGAAAGGAGGGCTGGGCATGCCGTGGTTGATGATGCGCAGACATGCGCTGAGACTGCGACATCTCCGGCTCTACGTAGACGACGGTGAGCAGGTGTGGTCGCCGTTTGTGCGACGCGCTTTCCCGCAGCTCGTCTCCATGACCGAGCTGCAGTCGTGGATCAAAAAGAGGCCGAGGAATGGCGAATGGCACCGTGAGTGTCGCGTTGCTCTGCAACAACTTTGCCGTCCCGGGTCGACCTTGAGCGGCTGCATCACAACGAAGTCATTCTATAGGGGATTAGTGGAGGGCAGGTACGACGACGATCTCGGGGCGAACCTGGGCGTCGACGAGGAATACCTGACCCGCCTGTTCAGGACGACTTTCGGGCCGGGACCTATGGACAACTTCCAGAGATCCCTGGCCTGGCAGTGTTACCGAGAGGCGCTACCCGTTCGGGATAAGCTCTATAGACACGGCTCGCGAAATGTGGGGCCGACCTGCCCGAGATGCGGTCAGAGCGATGAAACCGTTCTGCACGCACTTGTGCAGTGTCCAACCATTTCGGAGCTGTGGGCTTATGTCGAACGACTGCTGTCGCGTGTGGGACGAGTCGGTTTATCAACCGAGTCTATCGTCAATATCGTCACGCCTCCTTCCTTTAAACGGGAAGGAAGAGCTGTATTTTTCGTACTTGTGGCTATGGCCAAAGAATGCATCTGGTGGACGCGTCTGAAAGGATTAGAGACAAATACTTTCCTCTCTGGTCAATCTCTCATCAACTTTTTCAAGTATCACTTGAAAAGGAAGGTGAGAGTAGAGAGGCAAGTGTTGTCTAGCAAATGTTTCGAAAAAAGATGGATACATGTAGCAAGAATGGCACGTATAAATGACGAAGCCACCTTGACCATGATTCTATAAAACGTTTTAAAATTTTGTAAACAGAGACATTTTATTTAACAAACTGTGACGCTAAAGACCGAGGTTACCGTGGTCTTTTCGTAGGTTTTTCTTTCCACGGATAACCTCCCCATTTATTGGGAATTTTTTGTATTATTTCGTATTTTTTGTAAATACCCCAAACGTTTTGCGATGTTTTTTTTTTTTTTTTTTTTTTTTTTTTTTTTTTCTTTTCATCGTTGTCCCCACTTTTGTTTTTTTTTTCTGCTTTGATTTCGACCCCCTCGAAAAGAAAAACTCTACATTTGTATTTTGTCCCCTCTGTGTTGAGCCCTGTGTGGCTAATAAAGAAACCTATCTATCTATCTATCTATCTATCTATCTATCTATCTATCTATCTATCTATCTCTTCTCACGGACGTGCTGTCACATCGCCTGCGAAGGTAAACGTTTATTTGACCATTTACTGTCCACATTTTGTTGGAATTTTTAAATAATTTTGTTGCGAAGCACCTAGGCTTCATTTGTGTGTATTTTCAAGGGCAGGAATTGGCCCCCAGGGGCAGTTTCGGCCCTAGCAAAATACAAAAATTTCCTTCTTGACATTTGAAAAATGTCGAGAAACATAATTTTGGAACGCTTGTCTTGTTCTTTTGACAAGCATTTCCCGAGGCTTCAGATGCCAGAAGAGAAAAAAGAACAGAATAGCGCGTGCTCATACAGTGACAGGAACGCAGTTGCTGTAAACGTCACAAAGACGGTAATTACAGCTACTAACGGCCCTCTCACCACCACCACCAACACCAACAACAAAAACAAAACTGTAACCAAGGTTACAAAACCATGCGTAAAAACCGTCACAAATGTCTCTGACGTAAGCACCATTGCTGCTGACGCCATCATCACCACCACCAACAACAACGACAACAACAACAACAACGACAACAACGACAACAACAACAACAACAGCAACAACAAGGAAGTAAAGTTATCGGCCGTCAGCAATGACACCATCACCTGTTCAACAAACTCTGCTGCCACTACCACCACCTTTGAACCAGGCAGTACATACACCAACATAAACAAAAATATCCAGAAGAACATGTCCGCCAGCACAACAAAAACAAATTTCGCAAATGCTCTAAAGGAAAAAAGAACAATAGTGACATTCACACAAAAACAAATAAAAGACACAAAATCCCTTCTTACGAAAGAAGGAGATGATGTCAGAATAAACATACCAAAAGATATTATAGAAATGAAAAATAAGAAGTGCATCATTTATAAACTGGTAAACACAAAAACCAGACGTGTAGAAAATGTTAGCACAGATAAAATTGAAGTTTGTCTTAGAAAAATTTGGCCTTATCAGAATCATGTCACCTGGGGAAGAAAATTTGGAACGGTGCAAGTGAGATTTCTGGATGAAAATTTAGCTAAACAATTTTCGACACTCTCTCTCTGCACAGATGACTTGGTAATGATACCGAGTTATCTAGGACAGAGAGTGACCAAAGTTATGATAAAAAAATGTGCCATCGGAGGTGGACACCCAATGGCTGATATCGGCCGTGTGCCTGGAAATGGAGGAGGCAAATATTTTGGAGATTACGGTCGGAGAGGAAAAGAACTGGGGAGGGAAAAATCTGGAAATCTTTCTCCACATCACGGAGGAGGCTTCACAGAAAATTCCTCCAAACATTAGATTGGCAGAGGACCACAAGCTGTATGTGGTGGTAGAGGGCAGGCGACCTCGCTGTTACCTATGCAACAGCGAAGCACATCTGAAAAAGGACTGCGCTCTGGCCGCTAAACAAAAACAACAACAACAACAACAACAACAGAAGCAACTACCAAATACCCCCAACAGAAAAACCTTACTACCAACACCACCAGCAACACAAAAAACAACAACAGAAATATCAGCAATAACCACAACAGAAAAGACAACAGAAACTGCAAAAACAGAAGAAAAAAAGAAAATTCCAAGACTGCCTCTCCCTCCCCCATATCACATACACCACACATAAATAACAAGCAGCCAACATCAATAAAAACAGCAACACAAACATTCACAGAAACACACACAGACGCACAAAATTTGCCGTTACCTCTTTCTGACTCCTCAGATCTCCCATCATCCGATGAAGAGAGTGGGGAGGAGTGGAAAATAGCTACGAAAGGAAAGAGGAAGCGCAGTAAGAAGAAAACAAAACAAAATGCAAACACAAACAAAGCAGGGAGATTCACATCTCCCGAAAATACTACTAACACCAATAGTAATATAAAAAAAACAATGCTAACAGCAATAGACAGTACAAACACAGAGTTGATGAATTACATCAACTCTAAAACAAACATCACAAATAACGATATCAAAACCAACAACCACCCACGTACAACACCGCCAAAACACATTAAAATTATTCATGTAACACCAGCATTACACAACAAAATAAAATCCCTCTACCCCAACTCGGTAGGGGGATTCCAGAAATATTTGTGCAAGAAATTGTAAAATAGCCTCCTTGGTGAAAAATCCAAGGAGGAAACAAAACTTTCTAACGGTAAGTAACTTTTTGTTCTTTTGTTTTGTGCTTTAAAGTACACGTATAAATAGAATCATGGTGAAGATTGGTTGTGTGAATGTGCGTGGCTTAGGGTCCCCTTGGAAACAAGGGTACCTCTTAAATGACATCAAGTCACACAATTTGGATATCATAGCCATTAGTGAGACCAGACTCCATGAACCGCGGGCCCTAAAGTCTATGTTTGGCGGACAGTTTAACATTTATTTTTCTCCCTGTCTGCCGAGGATGGGCGGTAGTGGCACAGCGGTTCTTTTTCGCAAGAGTCTGGATCTCCAAGTAAAGACGATATTTACGGACCCGGAGGGTAGACTGGTTGTCCTAGATGTGGACGGCAGCGATGGAGGCGCTTTTCGGTTGCTGGCAGTTTATGTGCCTCCTTTAACAGGTCGGTCAGACTTCTTTCGACGTCTAGAAGTATTCCTGGGAACGTCTCGTCCCTTACTTTTAGTGGGGGATTGGAATGCTACCTTGGACACGCATCTAGACTACGTGGGGAGTGACAAAACTAGAAGGGGATGCAAAGGCCTGATAGACCTGCTCAGACGCTTCCAGTTGTCTGACAGGTACCGACTCGACCACCCAAATGTGCCAACGTGGACTTGGAGCAACCGCATTGGGTCGTCGAGATCGTATCTAGATAGGATAGTGTGTAAGACAAGAGATAGAGATAGTTTAGGATGTCCACAGTTCCACATAGTCAGCTACACGGATCACAAACTTGTGACGTGTACGCTAGACTTAGATAAGGCACATAGGCAGGGTCCCGGTTACTGGAAACTAAACGCGTCTTTCCCGTCGAGACAGGTTTTCAGAGACCGGATTAGCACGTTAGTAAAGAGGGCTTTGACGGGAGCCATCGTCAACAACAAATGGTGGTTTGCCCTCAAGAGAGCAGTAAGGGCGGAAGCAATAAGGTATAGCAGGGCACTAGCTGTAGAGAGGAACAGAGTAGAGGAGGAGCTAGTGATAAAGTTAGAAGAGGCATTGCGAAGTGGCATCGCATCCGACGTTTTAGCGGCGAGGTTGGCCCTCGACCAACACTTCAATGCTAAACACGAAGGGTGTGCTGTCAGGGCAAGGATGCGTGCTCTGAGGAACGAAGGTGTTGGAGCCGCACGAGAGGCCCGGGTGGCGGAGGCGCAGCGGGGTAACAGAGCCACCATCCGGTCTCTGGTAGACGAACAGGGGCGCGAATTGCTCGAGCCGAGCAAGATGTGCGAGGCGTTTCAGCGGCATTTTGCCCGACTGTTCGGGAGGAGTGGCGAGCGAGAAGGCAGGGTGGACTTTAGTGCCTACCTGCACAGCTTGCCACGACTCTCGGCAAGAGAGGCGGAGTGCTGCGAAGGGGTCATCACGGCGGAGGAGGTGAGGGACGCGATGGCGGGTTGCTCGACGGACAAATCTCCGGGTTTGGATGGTCTGCCCTACGAGCTTTACAACTGTATGCCAGACTTGTTTGGAGAAGTCTTGGCGGCCGTGTACTGCAACTGGCAGCAGAACGGGAGCATTCCCGGTTTTGTGAGCCGAGGAGCGGTAACGCTGCTGAAGAAAGATCCAAACAAGGGGGACGCCATAGATAACTTTAGGCCCATCACTCTGCTCAATGCAGACATGAAAATTTTGGCCAAGGTGTTAGCCAAGCGGTTGGCACTTGTCATCGAGAAACTGGTCGGCACGGAGCAGACGTGCGCCGTGCCGGGCCGGAGCATCCATGACAACCTCCATCTGATGCGCTACATCATAGAGAGGGTAGTTAAGGACCCTGGGATGGGTGGGGCCCTGATCAATTTGGATCAATCCAAAGCTTTCGATAGGGTAGACCATCGATACTTGGAGGCCGTCCTCGAAGCGGCCGGCTTCGGTCCCGTTTTCCGCGGCTGGATGGCTGCCTTGTACACAGGCATCCGTTCGGTTGTTCGCGTCAATGGACGTCTATCGGACCCTTCGACATTGCACGTTCGGTTCGTCAGGGATGCCCCCTGTCGCCGCTCCTGTACGTATTGACTCTCGAGCCACTACAGCGGAAGCTGGCGACGCTGAGGTGCATCCCGCGAGAACTGGGGTGCGGGACGAGCGTGTCGGCATACGCGGACGACGTCACCGTCATAGCGTCTAGCCACGAGCACATCGAGCTTGTCGGCGAGACGCTGAAAGACTACGAAGCGGTGACGGGAGCGAAAATCAACCGGGATAAGTCGGTGGGTTTGCTGCTCGGCACCTGGAGAAGCAAGCCCATACCGTCCGGCAGCGCCTCAGTAGTGGGACGCTGGACGGACGGTCCGGTCAAGTTGCTCGGAGTCTGGTTCGTTCCGGACTTGCAAACGGAGAAGAACTGGGACGAGATAACGAGTAGGGTGGCCACTCTCTGCCGGCAATGGTCCGAGAGGAAGCTGTCCCTAAAAGGTCGGGCGGAGGTGGCGAACCCGTACATCGCGTCCGTCATCGAATACCGCCTGACCGTCGTGCCTTGTCCCGATCGCGCCATCACCGAAATGGAGCGCATCCTCTTCCGCTTTTTGTGGAAAGGAAGCGTTCCGATGGTGAGGCGATCCGTTTGTTGCCAACACCCGCTGAAAGGAGGGCTGGGCATGCCGTGGTTGATGATGCGCAGACATGCGCTGAGACTGCGACATCTCCGGCTCTACGTAGACGACGGTGAGCAGGTGTGGTCGCCGTTTGTGCGACGCGCTTTCCCGCAGCTCGTCTCCATGACCGAGCTGCAGTCGTGGATCAAAAAGAGGCCGAGGAATGGCGAATGGCACCGTGAGTGTCGCGTTGCTCTGCAACAACTTTGCCGTCCCGGGTCGACCTTGAGCGGCTACATCACAACGAAGTCATTCTATAGGGGATTAGTGGAGGGCAGGTACGACGACGATCTCGGGGCGAACCTGGGCGTCGACGAGGAATACCTGACCCGCCTGTTCAGGACGACTTTTGGGCCGGGACCTATGAACAACTTCCAGAGATCCCTGGCCTGGCAGTGTTACCGAGAGGCGCTACCCGTTCGGGATAAGCTCTATAGACACGGCTCGCGAAATGCGGGGCCGACCTGCCCGAGATGTGGTCAGAGCGATGAAACCGTTCTGCACGCACTCGTGCAGTGTCCAACCATTTCGGAGCTGTGGGCTTATGTCGAACGACTGCTGTCGCGTGTGGGACGAGTCGGTTTATCAACCGAGTCTATCGTCAATATCGTCACGCCTCCTTCCTTTAAACGGGAAGGAAGAGCTGTATTTATCGTACTTGTGGCTATGGCCAAAGAATGCATCTGGTGGACGCGTCTGAAAGGATTAGAGACAAATACTTTCCTCTCTGGTCAATCTCTCATCAACTTTTTCAAGTATCACTTGAAAAGGAAGGTGAGAGTAGAGAGGCAAGTGTTGTCTAGCAAATGTTTCGAAAAAAGATGGATACATGTAGCAAGAATGGCACGTGTAAATGACGAAGCCACCTTGACCATGATTCTATAAAACGTTTTAAAATTTTGTAAACAGAGAGTTACTTACGTTTCTTGCTTAAATAAAAGAAATTTTATTTAACAAAGTGTGACGCTAAAGACCGAGGTTACCGTGGTCTTTTCGTAGGTTTTTCTTTCCACGGATAACCTCCTCATTTATTGGGAATTTTTTGTATTATTTCGTATTTTTTGTAAATACCCCAAACGTTTTGCGATGTTTTTTTTCATCGTTGTCCCCACTTTTGTTTTTTTTCTGCTTTGTTTTCGACCCCCTCGAAAAGAAAAACTCTACATTTGTATTTTGTCCCCTCTGTGTTGAGCCCTGTGTGGCTAATAAAGAAACCTATCTATCTATTTATCTATCTGTCTGTTTTTTTTTGTTTTTTTTTTCTTCCCGCGATCCCTTTTGATCCAAATTATCCCCCCCCCCCCCCCAAGAAAAGCTCTACTTTGTAATTTGTCCATTTTCTGTATTTAGCCCTGTGTGGCTATAATAAAAAGATATCTATCTATCTATCTATCTATCTATCTATCTCATGACCATTCATGCCCAAAAGGGGTCTTCTCCTCCTCCTCCTCCTCCTCCTCCTCCTCCACCTTCTCCTCCTCCTCCTTCTCCTCTTTCTCCTCCTCCTTCATATCCTCCTCCTTCTCCTCCTCATGTATGTATATGCATACAACGCAGCTACTCCTTATCTTTTCTCATTTATTTTGATTTAATTCATAACTTGTTTAAAAAAAAAGACAACTCCCAACATTCCTACCTCCATATTTCCTCCTTGCATTTTCAGCTGTATCGATCATATCTCCGAATAGCAGAATATTACGTAATCATGTCGTCTGTTTTAATTACTCCGATGTCTCTCAAGATGAAACAAGATTCTCAACAATCTATACAGCCCTATATTGTGTGGTCAGATAAATTCATTCATTTCGCAACCATCCTTATTTACTTTCGTCCTGTCCGATGTTATCAGGAAAATAACGAAAAATACTGCTGCCTTTTATGTATTTTTTTCTAACTCTATTCTTTTTATACAACTTTTGTTTATCGTCTTTGAAATTATTATAAATTTTATCTCTTTTCAGATATGTGACGATCGAGTGCCAAGAAAGAAAAGAAAGAAAAAACGAACGAGTTTATCTGAAAACTCAGTACTACCCGAATAAATTATTGACTTTCGTTTCGTAATGGCAAAAACAAACCCTTTCTCTAAACCAGTGATTCTCAACCATTTTTTTCCCTAGGAACCTCTCGATTCCTATTTTACTAGGGTAGAACATCATAGCCATTTGATGTTTAAAAAATTGTATTATACATTAATAATTAAATATTGTTAGTAATTATATTGTAGGAGTATAAGCAATTTATTGTTCATAAATTTTAACAAAAATATTCTATGGACCTCGCTTGCAAACCAACTGGACCCGTTGCAATTACACTGTCATTGCCAACATATGCAGCAACACGACACTACAAACGTTAATACAAAGTCCACACTCCACGGAAAATGAATTCTACTGACCACATAGTCTTCATGTCTGAGTGGAATTAATTCGTTGTAAGAAAAACCACCATTTTCTAAAATGCCTCAATCAGAAATATTCCCACCGAGACTGAAATTGTAGGACACTGTAGGAGATGAAAAAATACAAAAAGCTTCAACGAAAATTTTGCATTAAAAAATTCTCTCTTTTGTGAAGATAGCCGAACACCGCACGCCATAGCTGTTCATCATAAATATGAGTGTGAGAGTGGGTGTGTATGCGTGGTATGTAATATAAGTGCTTATATATTACGATATATCTATATGCAACTTATACACACCCATATACATACATACATATATATATATATATATATATATATATATATATATATATATATATATATATATGTGTGTGTGTGTGTGTGTGTGTGTGTGTGTGTGTGTGTGTATCAATGGATATAACAATACATATATAAACAAATAACCATATAACGTATATACATATATATGCAAGATGGTATGTATTCGCGTGTGCACACACAGAGACACACACACACGCTCATACACACACATATGAATATGTAGATTAATGTGTGTGTGTGATTGTGTATAATGTATGTAAAAAGAGAGAATGAGAGGTGGGGCAAGCCATTCATTTAAAACAAAAAAAAATTGCAATCATATTCACTTTCATTTTTCTTTATAACTGCACGATGCTTCACCATCGCTGCGGCTCTCCATCAGTTTTACCACTTCATTTGCCTATATATATATATATATATATATATATATAGATAGATAGATATAGATATCTTGAGAGTCTGTCTGTCACTTCCAACATGTCTCACTTTGGACTTCTTCGTCTGTATCACCGCCTCATATTTTAAATTACTCTCCTTCGATCTAAATCTCTGTTTCTCTCTAAATCCGTTTCTTCACTTTTTCTAAAGAACTACAAATATTCTTCCCACAATAACCTTTTTCTCCCCGCCATATTCTCCCTGAATCACCTTTCCCTCCTCAGATACAAATCTTATACCAAATTACTATCATCAATTTTTTTTCCTCTTCTTTATTTCCCTCACACTATCATATCCTTTTTCTCTCGATATATATATATATATGTATATATATATATATATGTATATATATATATATATATATATATATATATATATATATATATATATATATATATATATATATATATATATATATACATGTATACACACACACACACACACACACACACATATATATATATATATACATATATACATACACATATATGTGTGTGTGTATGTATACATATATTTGCACGTGAGTGTGTATGTACGTATATACACGAGTGTATATAAATATATACATACGTATGCATATATGTATATACATATACAAATGTATATATATATATATATATATATATATATATATATATATATATATATATATATATATACACATACATATATATACATATATATATACGCATATATGCTTGTGCCTGTATATATATATGTATATGTGTATGTATATATATATATATATATATATATATATATATATATATATATATATATATACATTTGTATATGTATATACATATATGCATACGTATGTATATATTTATATACACTCGTGTAATACTACACTATATATATATATATATATATATATATATATATATATATATATACATATGTATACACATATATATATATATATACATATGTATACACATATATATATACATACATATATGTAGATATATGTATATATATGTATGTATATACAAATATATATATATATTTATATATATATATATATATATATATATATATATATGTATATATATATACATAGACGTATATACATATATTTTCAGGTATAGGCGTAAACATATCTATCTATCTATCTGTGTGTGTGTGTGTGTGTGTGTGTGTGTGTGTGTGTGTGTGTGTGTGTGTGTGTGTGTGTGTGTGTGTGTGTATTCACATATTCACATATATATATATATATATATATATATATATATATGAATATACTCTTATAGACAGTCGTATATGTATATACAGACAATTATATGTACGGCACATATGCATTTATACAAGCATAAGCATATCTACATGAGCACATAGACACACACATATATATGTACGCCAGCATATATAATTAATTATTTCTTCTTGCCTTATCATATTACATTCCACTTGCTCTCAAATTATCTCTTTCTTCTTCGTACAGCTCACGTCTCCCTAACGCACATTTCTCTCCTTCTCCCCTTTTCTCCTTCTCCCCTACTCTCACACTTATAATCTCCCTCCCATTTTCTCACTCTACACTCTCCAGCTCCACTTTCGTCACCTTTTACTGCGTCTTACTCTACCCGCGTCTTTTACATATACGACAGCAATTTTTTCCCCCTTTCTTCCCTCCTTCACTAAATCTGCTTCTAAATATTTCTATTTCTCTTTCTCTCCTTCCCCTCCTTTCTCTCTCTTTCGTTCTCTCTTTCATTCTGTACATCTCTTTATATTTTTTTTTGTCTCTTTCGCTTTCTCTCTTTCTCTTTCTGCGTAGATATTTCTCAGAAGCTTCAACTTAGAAAAGATTTACATAGATTTCTTACAAGAGTTACAGATCGATATTTCTTAAATCAATCAACTCCAAATGAAATTGATTCGAATTCCACTAAAAGAAAGGACATAAAAAAGGCAAAAAAAAAAAAAGAACCAAAAAAAAACGAAATAATATTAATAATAAAGACAAAAAATAAAAAAATAAAATCATTTTCACAAATATACGTCATGAATGAGCTTTAACCTTTTTGTAGGTCAGATTTGGATGATAACTGAATCTCGTATTCTATTGGTTATGAAACTTGTCAGCACTTCATGTTTGGGTGTTTTTAAAGAAATAGCTATATCGTTTCCAATACATTCAAATACATGTTTGTTTAGATGGAATAAATAAAATATTCGTGGCACTCCGTCGGTTACGACGACGAGGGCTCCAGTTGATCCGATCAACTGGAACCCTCGTCGGGAAATTGACGAGCAAGTGGCTGAATACTCTTCAGACATGTGTACCTTTAACGTATTTCTCGGGGAGATTCAGCATGACACAGAGTGTGATAAGGTTGGCTGCTTTGTAATACAGGTACAACGGAAACAGGAAGAAAGAGTGAGAAAAAGTTGTGGTGAAAGAGTACAGCAGGTTTCGCCACCACCCTCTGCCGGATCCTCGTGGAGCTTTGGGTGTTTTTATCTCAATAAACACTCAAAACGCCCGGTCTGGGAATCGAAACTGCGATCCTACGACCGCCAGTCCGCTACCCTAACCATTGGGCCATTGCGCCTCCACAAACAAAATATAAAGAGTAATAATAATTAAACTACTACTACTACTAATAATAATAATAATAATAACAGCCTGAATTTTTGGTGCAGTGTGTGTGTGTGTGTGTGTGTGTGTGTGTGTGTGTGTGTGTGTGGAAGGATCATTAAAAAAAAGGCGGCGAGCTGGCAGAAACGTTAGCACGCCGGGCGAAATGCTTAGCGGTATTACGTCTGTTGCTACGTCCTGAGTTCAAATTCCGCCGAGGTCGACTTTGCCTTTCATCCTTTCGGGGTCGATTAAATAAGTACCAGTTGTACACTGGGGTCGATATAATCGCCTTAATCCGTTTGTCTGTCCTTGTTTGTCCCCTCTGTGTGTAGCCCCCTGTGGGCAGTAAAGAAATAGGTACTTATTTGATCAACCCCAAAAGGAAAAGGATGAGAAGTAAAGTCGACCTGGGCTCAGTTTGAACTCAAAACGTGAAAACAAATGAAATACTGCTAAACGTCCTGTTTAATATGCTAACGATTCTGCCCACGCGCCACCTTCATAAACCTTTCTACTATTCTTTCTACTTTAGACAGAAAACCTGAAACTCAGAGGAATGAGACAGCCGATTACATCCTCAACCAACCTGCTGGGTGTCTTTCTAGAGTGACGCCATATTCCTTGTGTTTCTTTCTCCGACAGGCACCGGTCGGGGCACTTCTTACGATTAGACCCTTGTGGCAATGGAGAATTTTTGAAGGCAAGGTACATCTGCGCAACGGAGTGCGCCTACACGTAGGTCATGTGTATGTGTATACGTGTGTGTGTACGTGTGTGTGTGTGTGTGTGTGTGTGTGTGTGTGTGTGTGTGTGTGTGTGTGTGTGTGTGTGTGTGTGTGTGTGTGTGTGTGTGTGTGTGTGTTTTAGTAGTCGGGTGACCTGGAGTAGAGAAGGTCTCTTCAGGTAGTGATGCTGTTGTTTTTATTGTGCTCTCGTTTTGTCGTATCAGTGTTTGCTGCTGATGTTGCTGTGGGTGTTTCCGTTGCTAAGGTAGGTACTTCTGCTGTTGTTGCTGATGTTGGTGCTACCGTCGCAGTTGACGCCGTCGCTGCCTTTGTAGCTGACGTTGGCGCTGTTCAGACAATGGCGTCCGCCGCAGTGAGAGTCTTCCTTCATCGACCTTTACTATCGTTTAATTGCCCCACGTATTGTCATACAGGTACAGGGCAGGTGTGAAGCACACCAATTCAGCTGGACACATCGCTCCGATTTCTATATGGAAAAACCTGGAGACCACTCTCGTAACTCCGACAGCGGTCAATAGTTAAAACACGGTTTCACGCGGCACACACACACACATATACACACTGGACATGCTTTTATTTAAATATTCTTGTGAACGCCTGCTGAACGATCGCCTAATTTTCGAGAGGCAGATTTATGTAAAATTTTTCGCCGATTCTTCGGTATGTCTTCAGGCAAAAATATAAACACTTTTGTAACACTTTGCTGCCACGCCTCTTCTTTGATTGAATTCGTTCCGTGTTTAAATCTGCCTGAGGCAAGTAATGTTAAGAAGACTGGTTCCATTGTTATTAACTCCGTTGGTAGTGTTATTATTTTTGCAAAATATATGTGTTTCAGTGATGTGCTCGTTGCTTTTGTTCTTGTTGCTGTTGTCAAAGAAGTCAACATAGTCGTACGTTCTAGTGTCATTGTTCACATAAAAAATAGAATTATTATCATTTTCTTTTAAAGTCTGTATGTCTTGCTAGAAAACATACTTCTGTATTGTTTTTGAGTTTTGTTTTTTCTTTCTCTGAAGTATTCTTTATTTTCAAAATATTTCTTTGTTGAGGGTTGTCTCTGTATGTCGTGAAAATTTTCAACGAATGCAAGGAAAATAATATAATATTCAAAGATATCTCATTTTTCCAAACTGGAAAAAAATAATAATCTAAATTTCTGACATTTGCATACACGGGGTCTGCGTAATAAGACACAGAAGTAAACATCTAACGGTGATAAAAAAAAATAATAAAATTATGTCCAAATGGGAACGATGCGTAAACATGATTTCCAGGCAAGATAAGATAATGAGAATGATTTAAGACATTGGCACAGGGCCAGCAATTTTGGGAGAGGTGGTAAGTCAATGACATTGACTCCGCTACTAAAATGGTACTCATTTTATCGACTCCGATAGGATGAAAGACAAAGTCGACCTCAGTGAAATTCGAACACAGAACATAAAGACGGATGGAATGAAGCTAAGCATTTTTCCCGGCGTGTTAGCGATTCTACCAGCTGACCACTTAAATGATGATGATGATGATTATAATGAAGGTAATAATGATAATCCTTTCTACTAACAGCACAAGCTCGATATTTTGCGAGCGGGCACTAGTCGATTACATCGACATTCAGTGTTTCACTGGTACTTGGTATATCGATTTCGAAAGGATGAAAAACAAAGTCGACCTCGGCGGAATTTGAACTCAGAACGTAAAAAACATACGAAATACCACCAAGCATTTCGCCCGACGTGCTAACGTTTCTGCCATCTCGCCGCCTTCTTATTAATCCCCACAAGAATGCCATAATGTAGCAGCAACCAGACGCATTGCTCAAATGTCAGAGAGTTGTAAGTGCTTGACATTCGCCACTACCGCTGTATCTTTCAAGGACAGCTTAGTCACAGCCCATTTCTGGGTGAGACTGTTTACCCATGACCATCACCTTAGTCTAGTTCTTTTCCATCTGTAAGTCTGGATCTAACCCGACATCGAAAAATTGAACAGGTTCACCCGTCGGTCAAAATCCCCACGTTGTTGTTGGGCAGCATAGACCTGCCTTTCCAGGTGCTGAGCTTTAGGCCCCATCGACTTTTCTTAGTTAACTATTACTCCTCTCGTTGCTTCGTACTTCGTCCATCAGGGAGGTACAGATCACCTGGATGTGTCTGATGCTCGACTCTATTACGGTGACATTGTTGACACAGCATTCCCACGTCTTAGGTCATGTGAGATGCTCTTCAGAATCTTCAGTTTCTCCTGTAGATGCTCGAGCGACAAAAAATGTATAGAAGGGACGAGAGGGGAAAATATTAACGGGCCGAAATCATGGTACTGAACAGTTCTGATAGATTGCCATTTACTCCGACCATCGAACTGATGTCGCTGTACACTTCAGGAATCAACGCTCTGAAGACGAGATCGAAACCAACCGCCGTGAGGGCAGACGCTAAGTATTGATTGCAAACCTTATGGACAGATTTCGACTGATCTCAATTAATCAAGATCCTTGTTCGTGTCCTTTCTGAGCACTACACTTCGTTTCACAGAACAGATAGTTCTCTTATTCTGCTGCCAGAATAAGAGAATAAGTCTGGCATGTGAAGATCAAGCTCGTAGAATTGCATATTATTCAGCTTCGGGGATTTCTGCCTCACGCACCTAGACATCGTTTTCCGTACTTTATTCGCTTTTGTGGGCCTTTCATAGTAGTCCGCATCCCTCGTCGCAAACCAGGGCAGACAATTGAGATAGGTGGTTAAGTTCTTTCCAGTCTCTGATCCATCACCCATACGAATCAATTCTGCAAAGTGCCCAAGAAAAATCACACGCATCTGTTTAGAATCGAATACTATGAACCCCTCACCAGCCGTCAAATATCAAATTGTAGCCTTGTTGCCACATTGCGAACCTGTAACCTGGAACCATGGAACTGCTTTCAATCTCTCATGTTTTAAGCACACTAATCTCGTGCCAACACGTCAGTTACAATGTCTTTTGTAAGCACCTCTTCTCTAGAATCCTAAATAGTTCACCCCCATCGCTATTTCCTTCTAAATCTTATCGTATCTAAACTAATAGTCCTTTCCAGAGCTAACAACCATAGGTTGTTGACGATTGCACCTGTGAACTCCTGCTTAACTAGTTTTGGAATCCTATCTCTGTAATCTTGATGTTCTGGGAAAGATGCATTCAGTTTTTTCAAGTAACCGGATTCCTGCCTTTGCAGCCTGTCTAGGTCGACCGTAAAACCCCCAAATTTGTGGTCTGTGTAATCGACGAGTTTGAATTGTGGACACCCTATGCTATGCCTGTCTATTAGCCTACAAAATATTCCTTCTAGATGCAATCTGGGTGACATGTTTCTGTTTGCCCATGTCCACATCTCGCATTTGAGAAATCCAATCTGTACCTGTCAGAAAGGTGGAAAGATTCGAATAGGTTCACAAGGTTTTGCCCCTCCTTCTCCTGTCAGTTAGCTTCACAAACTCCAGGCGTGCATCTAAGATGGCATTCCAATTGCCCACTAACACTAAAGATCGGGTCGTTCCTTGGAAAATCTCTAGATACTAGAAGAAATCTGGTTGCCCTGCCTTCTGTCAGTGGGTGGAGACGTACTAGTATGGCGGCATTTTGATCCCGTTATTTAGACTGTCGGACAATTGTTTTTTTTTTTTTTTACCAAAGATTCAGGTTAACCTAAGTTTTGTGAGCGAAAGTGGGTAAAAACAAATTGTGTGGAATCCTGACGGATGGAAATATGACCTGTACATGTGTTGTCAAGGGCGGTCACTTTCAAAGAATGTGAGATTGAGTAACTGAGGCAAGTTTGAAAGTTTTGTTTGTTATTCGTCGGTAGGAAATGAGAGGTACAATGTGGTTCCTTTGGCGTGTAATGATAGCGTATTTGTGCTGTTAAAACAGACCTAGTTGTTATGTTAACAAGTTACAACAAAGCACTCATCGTGGGACTAATGATAATACTGTGTCATGACGTGATAGGGTTATATTAAACAGAACATGTTGTTCCCACTTATCTATGCCTTCCACCCATACCGCTATCGTTACAGAATCAGTGGTATATACTATGTGTCCAACGATCCGTTTCAGTGTAAAGGGAACACATTTAAGCAGAGGTATTCTTAAGTGACTCCTATCATATATTATAATCATTATTATCAGAATAAATAAATTTGCGAAATGCAATGCTTCTTTTCCTCTTTTTCCTCTCTGAATTTGATCACATGACTAAGGATGCAGGATTATATATTCTGTTTACGATTGAAGTTTCTCCTACAATGTGGTTCTAACACTGAAAGGAAGGCTCTGAAGGTGAACACGCGCTCTGCGTTCTTTAACAAAGTAACACAATCCGAGGTATAAGTTTTAAGAACGAGTATTGCTAATGAAATGAAAGAAAATTTCGGAAATTACTCACCAGAGCATATTCATGAAAAGACCAAAGACATTTTGAAAGGAATGTTTAAGTTTTAATCATTGATTCATTTATATGTTCTTAGCTTAGTTGTTTTTGCTTTTATTTATGTTTATCTACCATTGATATTTTCTCAAGTAAAACAGAAGCAATCATTCTCTCTAACGGTAGCTGTTTGCTAGTCTATGTACAGAACGAAACCATATTGATTTTATTGCATCAACTACCTTTCTATTTCTCTACACAGAAATGGAGTTAAATGTAGATTCGATAAAAGTTTTAAAAGCGGGTTTTATATGCCCCAAAGTCTTAATTACTCAGTAAAATTTGGATGCGGACGAAGATGAAAAGAGTCACTCGTGTGGCACTCTGCGAAAGCATTCGGAACGTCTTTATGTACAAGAATTTAACAAAAATGGTGTGAATAAAAGCAATAACATCAACATCAACAACAATAGCAACAACATAAATAAGTAAAGCTTTCTAAGTTCATTGACTGGAACAGTAATTGCTGGAATGCAATTTCGGGAACCAAATATCCAAAACCTCTAAATGATAGAATTGTTTGAAGGAAAATTTTATCAGTCGATGTTCTCGGTAAGATTTTATTAGCAAATTTTCTTGTGAAATTTTATTAGCAAATACTCAAGCTAAAACCGAATTGTTGACAATTAAATAAAATGGACTAAAGTGGTATGAACATAATAAATATAAAACAGACAGTAATAACTCTAACCCTGAGAGTGTTTCCATAAACGTGAGAAGCAAAAAGAATTAAGGCGAAGAGGGGTGAATGAGATTATAAGACATAGATCCTATGCTAGAGATATTTATTTAGGTGCTATCTAATCTAATAACCAAATATGACACAGGTTACTGGAACGTCATAATAGAAGAAAAAAAAGAGATAGGAGATGAGAAGAAGCAATGGAAAGGAATAAGTTGAGAGGATAAATAGTGGAAATACTTAATGAAAATGAGAGAAATATAATAGAAACTTGGTTGAAATAAAAATAAAAAATGGAGATAAATATAGAAATTAGAGAAAGAAAGAAATGAACGCGCCGTTTGGAAATATCACTAAAATACTTTTTCAGCCATTAACTGGCTGGCTTCATGTAATTTTTATTTCATTTTTCATGTCGTCACCCGGATCTAGAAATTTAGTAACAGTTTGCAACCCTTTCTCTTCTATCAATTCAGCTATCAATCTTTAACAATTGAATATAAGTATTAATCGTGCTAAGCTCATTGAAGTGTCTTTATTTCTTCTGTTTGCGAGTATATAAAACGCCATTTGGCACACTTTATTTGGCACTGAGAAGTATAAATATTTTGTCTTATAATATACAAGGAAAGTTGAATGGATGACAGAATGAAACGAGACTCCTTGTGGTGTTTAGTTAATGCCTTTATGTTTTGAAATCATCAATAATTCAAGTATTCATAGGATAAGTAACAACAAAATCCATACAGTTTGAATAATAGATTGTTCCCATTCCGAAAAATATTAAAAGGATCAAAATTTAATACTGTCAGAGCTGGGGCGCTACGTACGAGGTGAACTTCGTGATCGTCGTAGGGGTTAAATTCTGAACAGATTAGATGAAATTACTTAATGTAAGAACAAACAACAAAATCTTAGCTATAATGGCAGCGGTTGAAACCAGTCTCGGACAGAACTATTGAATAAGTATGTAGTAATGGCATGGATTTGAGGGTAACAAGGGGCTTGTGTGATGTTATAATCTTGTCACATACCTTCATCGTTATCTATTATCTTTTATTTGCTTCAGTCAGAAAATTGCGGTCATGCTGGGGCAACGGCTTGAAGTAATTTTAGTCAGATGAATTGACCGCAGTATTTATTTCTAAATTATTACCTAATCGAGCCCCAACATTTATTTCTAAATTAATATTCTGATTTATTATGAAGATCACAAAGATCGATTTAAAGGAGACCACAGTAATATCAGTTTGAAATGGTCAAATGAGTTTTAGGAATATTTACTGTTTAATGCTTTCAGTACATGAAAACAGCTTTAGTTGTATAGTGAAATTGCTTTTATTGTTAACGGTTTATGCAGGAGTGGCTGTGTGATAAGTAGCTTGTTTACCAACCACATGGTGCTGGGTTCAGTCCCACCGCGTGGCACCCTGGGCAAAAGTGTCTACCAGTAGAGCTTCGGGCCGACCAAAGCCTTGTGAGTGGATTTGGTAGACAGAAACTGAAAGAAGCCCGTCGTATATATATATATATATATATATATATATATGCGTGTGTGTGTGTGTGTGTTTGTGTGTGTGTGTGTGTGTGTGTTTGTGTTTGTCTTCCCACCATCGTTTTGACAACTGATGTTGGTGTGTTTACGTCCCCGTAATTTAGCGGTTCGGTTGGCAAAAGAGACCGATAAAATAAATAGTGGGTTTACAAAGAATAAGTCCTGGGAAGAGCACAACAGGGGTCGCCGCCACCCGCTGCTGGAGCCTCGTGGAGCTTTTAGGTGTTTTCGCTCAATGAACACACACAACACCCGGTCTGGGAATTGAAACCCCGATCCTCCGATCGCGAGTCCACTGCCCTAACCATTGGGCCATTGCGCCTCTACAGTAATGAAATGGTTAAAATTTAAAGACTTAAATCGAAACCTTATGGTTGCCACTACTTTCCCAACATTTACCACTAGTTTGCATAACGCACCTATCACTGTATATTGGAGTCGTGGCACTCCGTCGGTTATGAAGACAAGAGTTCCAGCTGATCTGCTCAACGGAACAGCCTGCTCATGAAATTAACGTGAAAGTGGTTGAACACTCCACAGACACGTGTACCCTTAACGTAGTTCTCGGGGAGATCCAGCGTGACATAAAGTGTGACAAGGTTGGCTCCTTTGTAGTACAGGTACAACAGAAACAGGAAGAAAGAGTGAGAGCTAACCGTGGTGAAATAATACAGCAGTGTTCGTTCGCCACCACCCCTTGCCGGGGCCTCGTGGTGCTTTAGGTGTTTTCGCGCAATATGCACTCACAACGCCCGGTTTGGGAATCGAAGCCACAATCCTACGTCCGCGACTCTACTACCCTAACCACTAGGCCATTGCGCCCTATCGTTAGTAACCATTGACTCTACATAGTCTGAAAGAGAAAGGACGAACAAACCCATACATTGCATTAATGCATCTTCGATTTTTAAGCGGTGACATTTTTAATGGGTATCTGGTCATATAATATTTATTATATTTATCGCGTTGGTGAGTAAAATCTTTAACTGCCAGCATTATATTTAGGTTTAAAATAAATGAAATGGTTCAATAGAAAAACAAACAAAAAAGGTCTTAACTCTCACCAAAACAAAAGCAAATCACAGTGTACAGATTACTATTAAACATTAAAATATCTTATTGAATAATAAATCATTTTCGATCATTTCACAGTTTCTAAAACTTAATAAAATATTTCTAGCTTGCTTTTACTTATAAATTATTATGGAAGTTAGTATTTTACGCGTTACACCAAGGCGGTGAGCTGGCAGAAACGTTAGCACGTCGGGCGAAATTCTTAGCGGTATTTCTTCTGTCTTTATGTTCTGAGTTCAAATTCTGCCGAGGTCGAATGTGAACCAATATACAACTGGTACTTAATTTATCGATCCCGAAAGGATGGAAGGCAAATTCGATCTCGGCGGAATTTGAACTCAGAACATAAAGACAGAAGGAATATCGTTAAGCATTTTGCCCGGCGTGCTAACATTTTTTATATATATAAGATATAAGTTGGTTACGTGTTTGTTGCTGGTTTAGTTTATGTAGTGTTAAAAGACTGTTACAGCGTAGTCTATATCCAAACCTCACGGGTATAATATTCCCACTGCGTGGCAGCTTGGGTGCGTGGATTTTACTATAGCTTTGGGCTGTGCGAAGCCTTGTGAATGGATTTGGTAGACGGAAACTGAAAGAAGCTCGACGTATATATATATGTGTGTGTGTGTGTTTGTGTGTCTTTCTGTCGTTGTCTTCCTCCTCACTGCATGACAACCATTGTTGGTTTGTTTATGTTCCCGTTCTAGCGGTTCAGCAAACGAGATTGATAGAATAAGTATCAAGCTTTAAAAACATGTTACCAGGACCGATTCGTTCGACTAAAAATTATTCAAGGCAGTGATCTAGCATGGCCGCAGTATAATGACTGAAAGACCTAAATGATAATAGATATTAATGAAAATGACTGAGAATAATGAATTCGGTAATTTAAATTTATAAATATGTCCATGTGTATGTGTGGGTGTGGGTGTGTGTGTGCGTATCCATGTTTGTCCCCACCGATTCTTGACAACCAGTGTTGTTTTGTTTACGTCCCCGTAATATAGTGAGTCGTCATACAAAACCGATAGAACCAGTACCAGAGTAGAAAAATATAGTAAATTAATAATGTGGTCGATTTACTCGACTCAACCTCTTCGAAGTGGTGCCCCAGTATGGTCCCAGTGCAATAGCTGGAACAAATACACGATAGAAGTTATCGGGTTTCTCTAAAAGGCTAACTTGCGTAGATTTCTGTTACAGTAATCAGTTCTATCTAGTACATTAGCCTCACATCCTAATGCTACAGGAAGAAGATATTAAAATAAACCACCCAAGTACGTTTCTTTTAGAACCAATACCGTTTGTACTACGATAGAAATATTAAAAGATATTACATACCATATTTTCTTCAATCTTTATGTATACAACAAACACTTCACAATTTCTTCAAAGTGACAAAATTTCCGAAGCTGGAAACGTTGCTTTCAAAAATCAAGAAAAAAGAAAGAAAAAAAAAAGGAGACTCCTTCAAAGTATTTAGTAGTGGTTGTCAGGAAACTTTCCGATAAGAAAGTGTCACGTCAAAGCAAATAACTTTCTAAATATTTCCACAATTGTATATATATATATATATATATATATATATATATATATATATATATATATATATATATATATATATATATATATATATATGTATATAAAGTAGAATATTATATAATTTTATATGTATATGTGTGTATGTATAAGTATATATATATATATTTTATCAATGGTACTATTTTCTCCCGGCCTAATATTGGTCTAACTTTAAACGATTCTATTTAGTATCAGACTTTTATGAAAAGAAAAAAAAAAAGACATCAGAGTAAGGCATTATGCGACACATTCTTTTTTTTATGGAAATTGTTATAGAAGCTCTAAGATGCATGAAAAGGTAGAAACAGCTCATTCTTTTAATGAAAAACTTAATGATTTAGATTTAAGTTATATGTAACTTTTGGGATATAGTTAGTTTTGCACATATATATTTTCCCTCCCCCCCTCTCTCTCTCTCTCTCTCTCTCTCCATATATATATATATATATATATATATATATATATATATATATATATATATATATATATATATACATATGTATATGGGAGAATTCACGAAAAAACAACAGACGAATACAGGTGTTGTAAACAACAAATGGATGCATTAGTATGACGCTCGGGAATAGAGAAAGTCTTTAACGTTTCGAGCCTACGCTCTTCAACAGAAAGGAACACAGAAAGAAATAAGGAGAGAAACAAGGAGAGAAAAAATGTATATGCAGTGGTCAGCGATCTATCATGATATATATATATATATATATATATATAATATATATATATATATATATATATATATATATATATATATATATATATATATATATATATATATATATATATATACATATATATATATATATATATTGAAAGAAAAGACAACAAAAGAAAGAAAGAGACCTCGATATTATTTAAATAAAGGTATTTATCTGTAAATAATATGTGACAATTATTCGGTAGCCATGATAAAACTATGTCCATATCATTTTATATACGGAAAAAAGCAACAACAACGACAACAATGTATTCATTCGTTTTTAAAGTAAAACCAAGCGCATGAGAAACTTGCCGTTGCCAAAGATATTTGTGGAGTAACTGCTGTGAAATGGTTCCCGTATGAAAATAGCAGTCTTTAGTTTTTGACAGTGCGAATTTTGTTCAACGGTGCTTTTCATATAAGATGATTCTTAAATGAAAAACAAACGAAATTCTGTGAATGGAAATTCCCTTAGAAATTCAAAGATCATGAATGGAGTTTATTAATGTACTGAAGATTTCCGGCGTTGTCCCAATATTACATTTACTGTTCAAAGCTCCCTCTAATTTGGCTTCTTGTTCTCTCCTTGGTGGTTAATAAGGAAGCACTTGTCATGTATATTCCTCAACTTTATAACTCAGTTGATAACTTTATGGATTTATAACAGAGTAAACCAATATTATTTCCAAAACTAAAGGTATTTCAGAATGGTGGAAATAGCTTTTTAACTGTCTCAAGCGGTATTTCGTCCATCTTTACGTTCAGAGTTCAAATTCCGCCGAAGTCGACTTTGCCTTGCATGGTTTCGGAGTCGATAAAATTATTTTCAGCAGAGCGACTGGGTCCATGTAATGGATTTATCCCCCTCTTCGAAATTGCTCGCCTTGTGCCAAAATTTGAAACCAATATTAATTCATAAGACGATGAAGGCGGGCGGCGAGCTGGCAGAATCGTTTGCGCGTCTGTTGAAATGCTTAGTTGCATTGTTTCCTTTTGTTTGCGTTCTGATTTCAAATACCGCTGGTGTTCACTTTATCTTTGTTCTTTCTGGGATCGATAAAAATAAGTAACTGCAGAGCACAGAGGTTGATTTAATCGACCCCTTGTCTCCTCATAATTGCTAGTATTGTGTCAAAATTAAGAAGAATTACTACAAGGATAGAAGGCCGTGCCTATAACCCTTTATTAAGATAACTATGATATTTGGAATTGATATGAATGATGTTCAGCCTGAAATTTTATGCAACAATCTCAGCAGAGGAACTGTGGTCCAGTGGAAAGCCAGAGCACTGCAGTTCTTGGGAGAATGGATTATATAAGGTTTGGTATTTAGAGGAAGGCATAGACAAACAAAAATGGAAAAAATGATGCGCCATTACATTAGAGAGCTTGGCAGTTCAGAAGAGCATCAACTTCAGAAATAAAGTTAGGAAAATCAGATGAATAATTGCAACATAAGAGAAAAGAAAGTTGTCGAAGTGTGTTAGTAAGGAGAAATTTACCTATTGTTGTCACGGCTCCTTCCTGTGCGTAGTTGCTGTCCACTTCAAGTCATGTCGTCACTATTGCAATGTGAACTGTACTTATGACACGTAGAGATTCAGATCAGTCGTATTATATGGTACTGTATGGAACACCACCTACCCTATGGGATGCTGCTTTGGCGTTAATTTTGATATGTAATTGCATGTGAATTGAAAGATCATCGATGATTCTAAGGCAGTGGTATCGAACCGTTTGTAACTTAGTGCTGACTCTCAAAGAATGGAGTTTTATCAATGATTTTTTCTAAGATTTTGATTTCTCCCGCAAAAAAACCCCACTCACAATAGATTATTTTAAACAAACGGTAGCTAGTTTTGTGCAGTAGTATAATTTCCATATCTCCCTATACTAACCCGGTATTACCATATAAGAGGATGTTATGTGCCTCATTTCAGATATTTACGTGCACCAGTACCCTCTATATGAATTTAATTTATGGAAATTACTAAGATGTGGTGTTATATAACAAAATTATATAACAAAATTATATTGGATCGTAGTGCATCACCAACCACATTTCTGCTCACCAATAACAGAATACTCTTCCTATTAATATTTATTTCTTGCAAAAAGTTTTATTGAAAATTTGTTCAATATGTATATATATATATATATATATATATATATATATATATATATATATATGGGAGAATATACAAATAATAACAACAGACGAGGACAGGTGGTGTAAATAACAAAAGTATATATTAGTATGACGCTCGGGAATACGGAAAGTCTTTGACGTTTCGAGCTACGCTCTTCAACAGAAAGAATACGGAGACAAGGAGAAAAACACGGAGAAAAAAAATTGAATAGTGTTCAGTCAACGGTCAATCATATATATATATATATATATATATATATATATATATATATTCCATTTTTTTCACTCCTTTTTTTCTCTCCTTGTTTCTCTCCTTGTTTCTTTCTGTGTTCCTTTCTGTGGAAGAGCGTAGGATCGAAACGTTAAAGACTTTTTCAATTCCCGAGCGTTATACTAATACATCTATTTGTTTTCTACATTACCTGTCTACTTCACAGAAGGCACTGGAATATGTAAATATATAAAAGCGGCACGAGCTTGATGGGGAAATGAGACGTCATGGCACTGCTGTTTTGGTGCCGCCTATTTGGCGTCTTTGATTCAATGCTAACTTATTTAACTTCAATTGTTTTAAAGTTTCTCTCGTTCCCTTTCTCTCTCTCTCTCTCTTACTCTTTTGTTATGTTTGCAATAATGTGTAATGTCTCTGTCCCTTCTCTCTCTGTCCCTTCTCTCTCTCTCCCTCTCTTTCTCTCTCTCACTCATTTTATCTGTGTGCGTATATTTCTTTTAGCATATGTATGTGTATGTGTGTATTTGCTTTTAGTGCCAAAATGTACTGTCATCAAACGGGTTAAATAGCTACTCCGCGGGGCCAAGTCGTTAGTGCCCAAACAGCTGCACCCAAATAACTGCGCCCAAACAGCTGCACCCAAATAGCTGTGCCCAAACAGCTGCACCTAAATAGCTGCACCCAAACAGCTGCCTCTTCTAGACCCAATGAAATAGAATTAAAAATACATGTAACAAAACTCAACACAAAACAAGCTTCTGTTTGATTAAAATAATGTATTTTCTGGGGTTTTATGTGCGCGTTTGCTTCAAAACGATGGGAGGTGCGTTTGCAAAACGGCATTTTGTGAAGTGGGCACGGAGCTACAAACAGCTAAGAACGAATGACAAACATTATTCAATTTCGTTTCGCTCTGTACCACAATATTCAATTTTAACATTCAGCAACATCGATAAGCCAAAAGAAAACCAGTCATATATCCAGGAAAACTTCATCGATTATATCTTCTAAATCTCATAAAGCTTACACCAGAACCAAAAATCAATACCTTGTTGTTATTGTTGGGACGAGGGATAATGATATTGTCGAGAATGGTGATAATGGTGATTGGAGTTGAAATACCAAATGTTGTTAATTACAGTATTGGTGGAAGTAATTAATACATTTAGCAAAATTATTATTGTTAGTCATAGGAGTGGTGGTGTGAGAAGAAGCGGGTGTGTCGCGTGGTAATTAGAGTAGGAACCATGGTGGTAGTTGTTGGTAAAGTCATTAAATATTGATTTTTTTGGCGTGGCTGTGTGGTAAGAAGCTTGCTCTCCAACCAAATGGTTCCGGGTTCAGTCCCACTGCGTGGCATAATGGGTAAATGTATTCTACCATAGCCTAGGGCCGGCCAAAGCCATTTGATTGGAGTTGGTAGACGGGAACTGAAAGAAATCTATGGTGTGCATATATAACGTGGCACTCCGTCGGTTACGACGACGAGGGTTCCAGTTTGTCCCATCAAATGGAACAACCTGCTCGTGAAATTGACGTGCAAGTGGTTGAGCACTCCACAGACACGTGCACCCTTAACGTAGTTCTCAGGGAGGTTCAGTGTGACACAGAATCTGATAAGGCCGGCCCTTTGAAATACAGGTACCACTCATTTTTGCCAGTCGAATGAACTGGAATAACGTGAAATAAAGTGTCTTGCTCAAGGACACAACATCTCGCCGGAAATTGAGCCCACGATCTTACAACCGTGAGTGGAATGCCCTAACCACTAAGCTACGCGCCTTCACCGTTTGTATACACCCCCCACCACACACACACACACACACACACACACACACACATATATATATATATATATATATATATATATATATATATATATATATACAGTGGAGGACTGGCCAGGTTACCAGCTTGCCTGATGGTAAGTGGGCTCCTGCGATCATTAGACTCCATATACGGAGGCCCATGTTAGTATCTAAAGTCCTTATCTTGTTTGCTGTTAACACAACAACTACTACTATGCCCGTAGCTTAGTGGTTAAGAGCGCAGGCTACTAACCCCAAGATTCCGAGTTCGATTCCAGGCAGTGACATGAATAATAATAATAATAATAACATCGAAAAATACCTTAGGAATGAGAACCCAAGTTCGAAATGTCCCCAAGACACCCGATGAAGGCTGGAGGGTATATCATCCGAAACGTTGTGTTAACAACAAACAAGATGAGGACAAATATCCGTCAAATGCAAATAATGTACATAATTCCTCATCTCTTAAATATAGAACCGTGTAATATTTTTTCTTTCTACTTTTGGCTCAAGGCTAGCGATTTTATGAGGGATGGTTACATCTAACCAATACTCAACTGGTTGGTATTTTAGCCCCAAAAGGACGAAAGGTAAAGCTGACCACGGCGGAATTTAAATATAAATATCCTGAAAAAAAATGCAACTAAGCACTTTGTCCCATGTGCTCCCGGCTTTAATTGCTCGTAGCCTTGTATTAACAAGTAACAATAGCCCTTTTCAATATAGACATAAGGCGTGAAATGCTGGTGGAGAAGACTTGATTATATCGGTGCCTGTGCTCAGCTGGAATTCATTTGATCGAGCCTGAAAGGAGTGAAAGGCAAAGTGGACATCAGAAGAATTTGAACTCAGAACATAAACGTATAGGCGCAGGAGTGGCTGTGTGGTAAGTAGCTTACTTACCAACCACATGGTTCCATGTTCAGTCCCACTGCGTGGCACCTTGGGCAAGTGTCTTCTACTATAGCCTCGGTCCGACCAAAGCCTTGTGAGTGGATTTGGTAGACGGAAGCTGAAAGAAGCCCGTCGTATATATGTATGTGTGTGTGTGTGTGTGTGTGTGTGTGTGTGTGTGTGTGTGTGTGTGTGTCCAACATCGCTTCACAACCGATGGTGGTGTGTTTACGTCCTCGTAACTTAGTGGTTCGTCAAAAAGAGATTGATAGAATAAGTACCAAGCTTACAAAAAATAAGTCCTGGGGTCGATTTGCTCGACTAAAGGCGGTGCTCCAGCATGGCCGAAGTCAAATGACTGAAACAAATAAAAGAGTTTCAAATCTCAGCACAAGACCAGTAATTTGTGGGGAAGGGATTACATCGTTCCCCAGCGAGGGTCCAACTGGTAATTTATTTCATCGACCTTGAAAAGAATGTGAAGGTAAGGTCGACCATGCTGTTATTTGAAACCAGAATGTAATGATCCGGAATAAATGCCGCAGACCATTTCGTCCAGCGTGTTAACGGTTCCGCCACCTCTCCGCCTTGTTCACCAATACTGTGAATAATGGTACTAATAATGTTGCCAATGGTTACAAGGAGAATAGTAACAGTGGTGTGAAGTAGCAGCAGTAGCAGTAGTAATACTAGTAGTAGCAGCAGCCGTGTGATGGTGGTGGTGGTGGTGGTAGCGCTGCTGCTGCTTGTGCTGGTGTGGTGACGACGATGATGATGATGATGATGGTAGTTATAGTAGCGGTTGAAGCAGCAATGATGATACATGTGATAACGACGGTAGTGGTGGCGGTGGGAGTGGTTACCGTTGCAGTAGTAGCGGTAGCAGTAGTCACAAGGATGGTTGTGGTAGCAGAATGTTAGAGGGGGTTCGACCGGCTGTATTAAATCGTGGTGGTGGTGGTGGTTGTGGTGGCGGTGGTAGTAGAAGATAGAGAGGAGGTAGAAGTGGTGATGTAGATAATATAAAGGTGGTAGTGGCGGCAGTGGCGGTGGTGGTAGTGGTGGTGGTGATGTCGGATTTAAAGATTTGGTGCTGGGTGAATTGTGACGGTATAAATATTAATAGTAGCAATGGTGGTGGTGTGGTGGTGGTAGTGGTATGTTGGTGGTGGTGGTATGTTGGTGGTGGTGGTGTGTTGGTGGTGGTGGTGATGTTGATGGTGGTGGTGTGTTGGTGGCGGTAGTGTATTGGTGGTGGTGGTGTGTTGGTGGTGGTGGTGTGTTGGTGGTGGTGGTGTGTTGGTGGTGGTGGTGTGTTGGTGGTGGTGGTGTGTTGGTGGTGGTGGTGAGGTGGTGGTAGTGGTATGTTGGTGGTGGTGGTGTGTTGGTGGTGGTGGTGATGTTTATGGTGGTGGTGTGTTGGTGGCGGTAGTGTATTGGTGGTGGTGGTGTGTTGGTGGTGGTGGTGTGTTGGTGGTGGTGGTGTGTTGGTGGTGGTGGTGTGTTGGTGGTGGTGGTGTGTTGGTGGTGGTGGTGTGTTGGTGGCGGTGGTGTGTTGGTGGCGGTAGTGTATTGGTGGTGGTGGTGTGTTGGTGGTGGTGGTGTGTTGGTGGTGGTGGTGTGTTGGTGGTGGTGGTGATGTTGATGGTGGTGGTGTGTTGGTGGCGGTAGTGTATTGGTGGTGGTGGTGTGTTGGTGGTGGTGGTGTGTTGGTGGTGGTGGTGTGTTGGTGGTGGTGGTGTGTTGGTGGTGGTGGTGTGTTGGTGGTGGCGGTGTGTTGGTGGTGGCGGTGTGTTGGTGGTGGTGGTATGTTGGTGGTGGTGGTGTGTTGGTGGTGGTGGTGTGTTGTTGGTGGTGGTGTGTTGGTGGTGGTGGTGTGTTGGTGGTGGTGGTGTGTTGGTGGTGGTGGTGATGTTGATGGTGGTGGTGTGTTGGTGGCGGTAGTGTATTGGTGGTGGTGGTGTGTTGGTGGTGGTGGTGTGTTGGTGGTGGTGGTGTGTTGGTGGTGGTGGTGGTGATGGTGGTGGTGATATGTTGGTGGTGGTGGTGGTGGTGATGGTGGTGGTGGCGGCGGGGATGCTGATCATATCAATGGCATTTGAGAGAGTGGATGCTTGTGGTGGTGGAGATGGTGATATTAATGATGATGGTTGCGGCAGTAGTAGTAGTAGTTGTCGTTGTTAATGTCGTTGTTAATGTTGTTGTTGTATAGCCCTAGTCGACTATGCGGTTGCGGGCCTAAATCAAAACGATTCCACCTTTGACCTGACCATCCCAGATTTTCCTTTGTGTGTACGTGTGAGTATGTGTTAGCGCACGTATGTGTGTGTGTGTGTGTATGCATATATGTATGTGTGTGTGTTTGTGCATATGTGTGTGTATGCGTGTGAGGAGAGAGAGAGAGAGAGAGAGAGAGAGAGAGAGAGAGAGAGAGAGAGAGAGAGAGAGAGAGAGAGAGAGAGAGATAGTCTGGACCGCATTATTTAACATGTCCGTTCTATTTTTTTTTCTTCTTTTTAGGACGGCCGGATATAAAAATGACGGAAATTTAGCTGCTATTTCTTGCAGAGCAATTGGCCACGTACAGGTGCTCCCTCTTTGGCTCCGTAATGGTTAGTGGTATTAACAAGTGGTATGGATGGTTGTTGGTGCTGCCGTGAGTTGGTGTAGCTGAAGGCAACGAATCGTACGGGTGGCAATGCTAGGAGTTGACAATCGCAATGAGAGCACCTGCGAGCGGGTGGGTATTGAACTCGCAGTGGCGGTGGCGGTGGCGTGGCAGCGGTGACCGTAATGAGGGTGGGGGGATATTTGAAGCAGTGGCGATCGTAGTAGCAGCGATGTGGTAGTTGTGGTGATGACGATGATGATGATAATGATGATGATGGTGATGATGATGAAGATGAAGATGGTGGGGGGTGGGGGTATTGGTGGTAGTTATGGCGAGTTCGCGTGTGTGTGTGTTAGTGGTGGTGGTGGTGGTGGTTTTGGTGGTGGTGGTGGTGGTGGTGTTAGTGTTTATTGTATTGGCGGATGGTAGCGGTAGAAATTGTATTATGACAGACAAGGATGGATAGAGATAGTTGCGGAAAATCAGAAAAGGTAGAATACGGGTGGGGAATGTGTGTGTGTGTGTGGGGGGGGGGCTGAGTTGCAGCGTGGAAAATGCAATGGGTGGGTGGGATTGCAGTGGAAGTTTGTAGTGGAAGATTGCAGTAAAAGATTGCAGCAGCAGGCTTTGACAACTAATTGCATATATTAGCAGACTAGCTGATGACGTCATTGGTCTACGCAGGCATGGATTTGGTGGCGGCTACGTTGACGGAGGACGCCGATATTTTGCACGTGACTTTGATTCTGTATGTATGTCTGTGTGCACGTCTGGTTCTCTGTGTGTGTGTGGGTTTGTGTGTGTGTTCGCATGTGTCTGTATACTTGTGTTTGTTTATTTGTGTGTATGTGTTTGTTTGTGTGTAATTGTGTGTGTGTAATTGTGTGTGTGTGTGTGTGTGTGTGTGTGTGTGCATTTGCATGTGTGCGCGTACGCTTCTCTGTGTGTGTTGATACATTTGCTTGGGTGAGAGAGAGAGAGAGAGAGAACGATGTATGCGAAGAGAAAAAGAGAACGTGCACGATAGAGAAATGATAGAGAGAGGAAGATAGCGAGATATAGAAACAGCTAGAGACTGTAAGACAGAGAGAGGGGGGAGGGAGAGAAAGAGGGAGAGAGGGGTTTGTATAATTCGCGAAAAGACAGAAGAAAGTATGGCAGAGACGGATGAGAGTGTAATTGAGAGACAGAATGAAACACAGAGAAA
>NC_142931.1:137960572-137970572 GCF_046866305.1 Octopus bimaculoides | reverse complement strand
TATATATATGGTTCTAGGTTCACACATACACGCTTATACAAACACATAACAATCACACATTATATATATATATATATATATATATATATATATATATATATATATATATATATATATTTACAGGGGTTCGACAAAATGACGAAAACACCTTAAAATTTCAAACAAGTGTATTTTAATATGGGGTAGGACCACCTTTGGCAGTAATTACAGCTTGAATTCTACGAGGCATGGACTCGTACAAGGCTGGAAATGTTGTCAAAGTTATTTTTGTTCATTCTTCAGCTAAAACAGTCTCCAGTTCTCGTTGTGATTATGGTGGAGGATATCGACTCCTTAGTTGTTTTTCTAAAATGCACCATAGATATTCAATGATATTGAGATCTGGGGACTGTTGTGGCCAGATAAGATGTTCAACTTCACTAGAATGTTCTTCGTGCCATTCATTAACAACTTTAGCTCTGTGATTTGGTGCATTAAAATCCTGAAAGATCGTGCTTCTCTCCGGAAACAGTTCCGCGACCATAGGATGGATGTGATCAGATAAAATGCTTAAATAGTCTTCATTATTAATTCTGCCATGAAGGGAAACCAGTGGGCCGGCGGATTCCCAAGATATAGCCCCCACCCACTAGATCTAAAAGTTTTGGTTTTCTTCTGGAGTTTTATTTCCCTCTTTTCTCAAAGGCTGTCATTACTTTTAAGACAGTATTTCTTGATACACCAAACATTTCGGCTGTTTTCATTATGCTAGCGCCTGCCATATGAGCACCAACGATTTGACCTCTTTGAAAGTCCGATGGATCTATCATTTTAATGAATTTTAATTACCTTTTTCTGATGATATTTGAAAAGAAATAGCAATTTTTGCAAAACATGCTAAGCAACACTAATGATAAATACAAAATACATTAAAATAAACAAGATTTTGGCGGTTTTTAGATATCTCAAAATATGATGGTATTATGCTAGGTGTTTCCATTAGTTTGTCCAACCCCTGTATATAAACGATTTTCAGCCGAGAATTGTTATAACAGTCCCCCACTACCGACATCCATAGGATATATATGTATAAATGTGTAAAAATAATTTTTTTAGTGACAGAGGCATTATTAATACTAAGAGCTTATATTTATCACCACTCAGCGTGTATGTTCTGTTAAAACAAACTATACTGGGGTAGTGACCATGGGAGAAACTCAGTGGGTTTTGGTGCAAAATGCACTCTCGTTCATATCGCTAGCGGAGAGATAAATCGCGACACCAGTCCAGTTCTATCACTGCTTTTCTATATATCTCCGGCGGGAGACGAATCGCTGCTATCTCTAGCAGTCGAGCGTCCACCATTGACAAGATCAAGGAAGGCCGAAATCACGTGACCTGGTAGTCTCGGCTCTGGAGATGCCGGTGATTTATCTCCCCGCAAGCGATACCAGCAAGAGAGCATTTTGCACCAAAAGCCAATACAAGTGTTTCTCTCGTAGTAACAACCGCAGTATTGTTTCTTCTGACAAAACATCCACGTTTAAATGGGAATGAATATTATCTCTTGGCATTAATACTGCCTCTATCATTAATAAACATTTTTTGACAAGCTCATTGACTAATCATAACACCAGCCTCTGATCCGACACTCTTATTCTCTAAATTGCTGGCAGAGAGACGAATCACTACTATCTCTAGCGGCCGAGCGTCAATCACTGACAAAACCAAAGAAGGTCGAAATCCCGTGATATGGTTGCCTTGGGACTGGAGATGGCAGGAGTTTATCTTCCAGCAAGCAATATAAACAAGAGTGCATCTTCCACCAAAACACGATATAAAACTTTCTCTCTTGGTAACGACCACAATAAATAAATGTTATATTAACGGTATCCTAAATTTTATGTATTTTTTATGTTCACATCTGACAGACAGACAGACAATCTTTTTGATACCATTTTCATTTCTTTAAAATTGACTTCCATACCTGTGTCAAAGTATTTCTCTGCACACTGATGATTAACTGGTTATTCAAATATTAACGTAGTATCATAGCTTTAAAATAATTTGTTTCACAAATAATTACGTAATTACTCTTTATTCACTTACCGTTGTACAAAGTATTCAGGATATAAAACGGTATAATTTAAACTGGATTATTTTTATAAAATGTACGTATTGCCGAAGACACTTGACTGATTTTGGTGACATCAAAACTGTTATTAGGAAATTTAAAGATATTTTTCAGCAACAAAACGCAACTAATAAGTACAAACAGTCTTTCATGATTTGTATCTGCTGGTGTGTTAGTATGCAAAGATGAATATATGGTACAATTAAATATGTATCTCTCTATCTCTGTCTTTCGCTTTATACACGCAAATACATACACACACATACGCAAACTCACAGGCACACACACACACACACACGCGCGCGCACACAAACACACACATATATAAATACACACACACACACACACACACACACATATATATATATATATATATATATATAAATATATATATATATATATATATATATACATATATATACATATATATATAAAAACATATATATATATAAATATATATGTGTATATATACATATATATATATATATGCATTTATTCATAGACACACCTACCCTCACACGCATGTATATATATATGTATATATATATATATATATGTACATATATATTTGACCGGCGTGCTAAGAATAATGATGATGATAATATTAATAATAACAAGAAGAAAAATGGTCACAGAAAACGAGAAAGCAACAGTACTATGAGATATGCCAATACACACAGATAGAGAAATTAAGGCCAATAGGCCAGATATAGTTGTCAGAGATCACGAAGAGAAAAAATGCCTTCTAATAAATGTATCAATACCAACAGATGAATAATAATAATAATAATAATAATAATAATAATAATAATAATAATAATAATAATAATAATAATAACAATAATAATAATAACAATAATAATAATAACAATAATAATAATAATAATGATAATAATAATAATAATAATAATAATAATAATAATAATAATAATAATAATAATAATAATCCTTTCTATTATAGGCACAATGTTTTGGAAGAGGGGATGTGTCGATTACTTCGACCCACAGTACTCAACTGGTACTTATTTTACCGACCCGAAAGGATGAAAGGCAAAGTTGACCTCAGCGGAATTTGAACTCAGAGCATAAAGAGTCGGAAGAAATGCCACTAACCATTTTGCTCGGTTCGCTAACGATGTGGAAGCTTCAATAGGCGAACTTGCGCTAATGATTCGTTCAGTCCTAATTAATTGGTGCACCAAACCGAACATTATGGCTAACTAAGTAGAGAAATATTTCTCGACAAATAGTAGATATAAGATTTTTAAGAGGAATAATGTGAAATTATGTTTTAGATGTACGCATAAATTTTGCGACTGACAAAGCAAGTAACAATAGTAAAACTCTTAATGAGCTATCTATACCTAATTATTTATGTTCGTGTAATTATCTTAACCACATAAATTGTCCATTAATTCATTTATGTCTTTCGAAGTCAATAATTCCGTAACAGAAAGTATTTATAGGTAGCTATTCAGTTTTTCTCGCTTTGACTAAAAATCCTTTTAAAGTATGATATAATGAACGCACATATACTTTCTGAAATACTGGAATATTGTTTAACTTGAATTCATTGAAGCATGTCTTGAAGGTGATATCAAACTTAAGAAAATGTATAACATAGTTGTGCATTTTGTATTTCAAAAAAATTGAGTATATCGCTCTATAATTATGTCATTTTCTGGCTATACATCGAGATTTTTGTTGAAAAATGAAATACGTAAATCAAACACCGTTCAGCCTTATGCCATGTTGTTAACATACATCTCATATTTAGCATCTTTATTTCCATATATTGAAATTATTCCTGAAACATTTTAAAATGCTTAGGTAGTCGGATTGTCTTGCTTCATAACAATTTCTATAGTAAACATGCATTTCATATTCAACGCTTTTTATTCTTTACGTAAGTATAAGATCAGTTAAATAATTTCTTTAATTGCTTAAAAAGAGATAAAACAAATAATTAATAGCGACAGAAGCAGTATTTATACCCAAACGCAATCTCCATCTCTAACGTCACGTGGTTATTGTGTTACGTCACAATACTGCGTTAATTACCTGGAGAGGATCTCTCATATGAACTCATGGTGCATAAATGAGTGCTTTTATGCACCACGCGGCCATATGAAAGGTCCTCTCCGAGTAATTAATGTAGAATTCTGCGTTCTAACGTAACATCCACATTAAGTTGGATATAAAAATTGACTTTAGGCCAAACAAATGTTTTTAACCGTCTTGTGTAATGATGTTTTCTGAGGAATTTGAAAACAATCAGCCATCGAAAGGGCCTAACTGGAATTGGCACGCATTGGTTTCTTATATCTTTGAAGCTCACATTCTGATATCAAGTGAATGTAAGCGCTTGTAAAAAGGCCTTTGATATATATTTATTACGCATACTTTACGTTGCACAAATTAATCAAAAAATTTTTATATACATATTCTTGGTATATATGTATATATATATATATATATAAGATGATTCTCGTCAGCATTTTAATGCTTTTAAGATTGCACACCTCTTAATACTCAACGCAACTCTTTGAATATTTAAGCTGGATATAAAAAAAAACCCCAGCACAAAGTGACATGTAATAACGAGATTAAATATTGCATAGAAGAGAGCTTAGATCATGGCATAACTAATTTGCTGATTCATATGATAAAACGTAATTACATGCAGTAAATTATCTGTGATGAAATTCCCCATTAAGAAATTCAATTAAACATATAGATTCATAAGTGAGACGATTCTTTAAGTGCAATCCAGGATTCTTAAGGTGTTCAAAATACTCGATATGAACATTTTATTTATATTAGATTTAATGTGAAGGAGGTTATCTAATTAAATGTTCTCATTCATCATACTTGATTTTGGCGATAGTCATTATGCGGTTGAGACACGAGATTTAGATATACATTGTTGTGTATATATACTCTGAATGACTGCATAAAATGCTGCATTACATTTTCTATCGTATTTACTTCCCGACCATAAACGTTGATATAATGTTAAAAAATAAATCAAATTGTTAATATGCTTGAATGTAAAAACTTGTTTACGTATATATAATTAACGTACTTAGAAATAAACATACACACACATAGAGGTAGGCTCAAAATACCTGCGCATGTATACACGTGCACAAGCGCACACAGCTGTGCACACAAAAATCCCACCACGCTTACATAGAAACACACGCACACGTAAACATGCACAAATACACACACACGCGCGCACATTGAGAAATGCTTGTGCAATGTATGTATTTATATATATGCTTGTGTTTATACATGACTATGCATGCTCCCGCTCGCGTGTGCGGCGTGTATGTATTTATCGAGAATGTTCTAAGTTTCGCGATTGGCGTCTTCAGAACTTAAATACTGTTATTTCACTTACAAGTTTTAAGCCTAAACTTTCGGAATACTGGAGTACATTAAATAACGCATGCCTCGATTTATAAAATATATAAGTATTCAACAAATATAGAACTATATATTATCGATTGTTAAGTATTGGGACCGGAGATATTCAGTTCTTCAGAAGAGAATTATTTGTGTTGGCAAAAAATCAGGTGTTGAAGGAAACAGATTAAACAAAAGCAAATGTACCTTAGAATTGCATTCTTCATGTGGAAATCATTTTTGTTTAACTTCCATTAATGGCGAATTATGTACTGGCTAGAGTAAGCAATGAAGAAATTAACTATGAACCCCAGCTGAAGAAAATTCCTGCACATGATTTCATGGACATAGGATGACATATATACATGCATACACCTCTCCCTCAAACACATACATACATACATAACTCATACATATATACCTTCATATATATATATATATATATATATATATATATATATATATATATATATATATATATATATATATGTATGTGTGTGTGTGTGTGTGTGTGTGTGTGTGTGTGTGTGTGTGTGTGTGTGTGTGTGTGTGTGTGTGTGTGTATGATAGGAGGTAGCGCTGAAAACTTATTTAAGCGTATCGCGAAAGATCTGGGGTTGTATCATTGTTATACCGATATAATGCAGGATAAATATAACAATAATTCTAGGATGAAAATTATAAATATGTAATATATCGCTGCACGTGTTTTCACAAATTACACGACATTAACATTAGAGCATCCTTGGGGTGAATACAGTATAGTCCGTAGTATCCGTGGACTTCTGGTTGATCATCATCATTGATTCATTTTATCAGGCGATACTGCATTGGGGGATGAAGGCCAATCTAGCTGTGGGTATCTCTGTGTATACTATACATATATACATATATACATACATACACATATATGTAAATGTTTTCCAAAATGGAGGTGAACACCTTTGTCCATGCGATCGGCTCTTGAAAAATTGTCAAGGCACTAAGATATTTTTCCTACTTTTCTTGACATGTAAACAATGGTAGATCGTAAGTCACAAATAAAGAAATTATATCCACCAATGCGATGTTGAGCACTCATTTCCATCGTTTGACATTTACGTATATATATATATATATATATATATACGTATTACAACCAATTCTTTTAGCCCTGTATAGCACATCAAATCCATTGCGAGAACAATGTCGTTGATATGATAATACACATCAGAAAAAAAAATTCATATTTTATAATAACTCCTAATGGATTAATAAAAGTATACCGGAAAAAAACTTTTTTGCCAGCATATGATCAAATAATTCCTTTGACGTTATCAGCGTCTTCGGATTTCATATAATGTCATCTTTACAAAATAATTTCCCTGTCTATTTCAGAGGTATATATAGAAAATACAACGTGTTCATTCTTAGGAATTTTGAACCTCAACACACTAATGGCTAGAATAAACCTTATCCTCTTCTTTAATATTTTACGCATTTTCAATTCAGCAGTCACACAACTGAAAACAGTCAATTTCCTAGACATTAATTTTGACGGAGGTTGTTCTTTGTATAAAACCTTACTTTAAAAAAAAAAACCGTATTAGCTGAAAGCTAATACAAATACAAATTCATTAAGTACATCAATCATAATTTAAAACTTTGTATATATGTGTGTGTGTGTGTGTGTGTGTGTGTGTGTATGTATGTATGTATGCATGCATGCATGTATGTATGTATGTATACATATATATATATATGTATATGTATGTATATGCATATATTTACTTTATTATCAAAGCTGCAAAGACATCACAAAATTTGCAGCTTTAATAATAACGCATATTACTCTATCTCAGGTATTCGAGTACTATTTTTTCCCACATAGGTTCACATTTATGTGCTTACTTTGGTATATATATATATATATATATATATGTAATTATTATTATATATATATGTATATATATATATATATATATATATATATATATATATATATATATATATATATATATATATATATATATATATATATATATATATATATATACATATATATATATATATATATATATATATATATATATATATATATATATATATATATATATATATATATATATATATCTATATATATATATATATATATATATATATATATATATATATATGTAATTATTTCATGCATATAATACCTCTTAGAGGGATGTCAACATCCAAGTTCCCCGGTTTTATCCAGTGTATCAGTGTTATACTAAAAGATGCATAGTTTAAATTATAAAAATAGAAAAATAGTATTTAATTGTTACTACTAGAAGTTATAAATGGCTGACTTCTAATATAATTCTTAAGTAATTGAAGAAGTTTGCTGGTATTTCGTATTCTCAAAAGTAATAATGAAAATTAGGATTAAATGTTTTTAATTGCAATTAACTGTATTAAAAATATTGTTTACGCTACCTAACGGCTCCTTTGTTCTATTCAATACATTAACACGCGGAAGCGTACAAATACATTAATATAACAAAATTGCATATACACAAGTAACAGTTTTTTAAAAATACATTAAAATACACAAGCGCAGATATTTAAATTTAAAGCCAATGATCAATCAACACATTGGGAAGTAATTCCTTTTTTTCTATCAGGTTCTGACCCTGATGAAATGTTCAATTAACTGTATTCAATATGAATTTTTAGTTTAATTTAATTTAATTTTTTCTTATTTGAATTAATTGAACATGGAAACGATCATATAATAATATGATTTCAGGCTCTGTAATTAATACTTAGCCCTCATCAGTGAGATTCACCATAATTAGTACATATACCCTACTATATATACGTACATATACATAGATACGTATGAATGTATGTATGTATGAATGTGTGTGTGTGCATGTGTGTGGGTATATATATATATATATATATATATATATATATATATATGGAAAAATTATCATGAGCGCAAGCAGGACGAGCCATGAGAGGAGACAAGCAAGGTGGAAAAAAGAGTACTCAAATACCATAGTTAGAGTAATATGCTTTATTTAAAAGCAGCAGAAATATAACAAAAGTTGTTACAGTGTTTCGCGTTCCCGTTCGGCGGACGAACGGGAACGTGAAACTCTGAGTAACACACAGACACACATTTCACTCACCTTTACGTTCTGAGTTCAAATGCCACCAGAGTCGACTTTAATTTTCATTTTTTCGGGGTCTATACAATAAGTTACCTGTAGGGTAACAGCCGGATCTTTGCCAAAATTTGAAGCCATTTTCAAAACTGTGTTCATATGTCACTGAGATCGACTTTGTCTTTCTTTCCTTTCAGAGACCAGCACTGTGATCAATGTAATCGACATACGCCCATCCCCAATATTTCGGGCCACTATAAGTAGAAAAAACGATTATTATTATAACTTCGGGTGATTTAAGAACGGTCTACTACCATTGTAATATAATTACCTAAATACAGAATACATTTATTTTGTGCTTTAGAAATTGTTACTTATTCAGTTTTGTGAAAATAGACTAAATTGTCTTGAATTTTCTTTTTGTTTCTAATTTAATATCACCGTGAGGCATGCAGCGAACCACTGCATCAAGTTTTCCTAAACTTTTTGCTTTCTATTATAGCATTGAATACTTTGTTTAGTTTTCAAAATTTGTTACAAAATGCTATTATTACTTGACGTATTGTATATTTATCTTCAATCATTTACTTGCTACACAAAGAGGGCTCTGGCAATTCTGGAGCACCGTCTTGAAAGATTTAGACAAATTGATGCCAGAGCATGTATTAAACCCTGGTGCTTATTCCATCGTTCACTTTTTCCCGAACTGCAATGTTACAGGGATGTAACCTAAGTAACACCACTTGCTAAGTGGTGGTAGGAGACAAAAACAACTCACACACGCACGCACACACACACACACGCACACACACACACACACACACACACACATACACACAAACACACAAACAAATACATAAATACGACGAGCTTCTTCATAGTTTTCGCTTCTCGAATTCACCTGCATGGTCATCTCAGGGCTATAGTAGAGGACAGTTACCCAAAGTGCATCGCAGTGGGACTGAACCGAAATCAATGGGGTTCCAACACGAACATCTTAACCACAATGTCATGCCTATAAATCAATCTTTAGCAACATAATTGCAGTTGGTTGATTATTAAATAAGCTCTTTAAAATTTTTAAATTAACTTTAACGCACATAAACTTCAACTGTTAATGAATGTTATTTATTACTCTAATCTTGCTGTCATTTCTCAACAGAATTCTACAATTTATATATTGATACTCAAGTTAACTAGAATTGTTATGGCCTCAGCTTGTCCCAGCAATTATCAAATAACTCTGCAACAACAGACTGAAAGAATATATTACGATTAGGATAGCGTTCACTTCATCATTTCATTTTAAACCGACATCAATCATTTATGATTGTATGAATCTATATTGATTTAA
>NC_142931.1:137940572-137955572 GCF_046866305.1 Octopus bimaculoides | reverse complement strand
TTCAGCATTGTAGAAAAGCAGCATCGATACACATGATATTTGAATTTAGTACACAGTTGAATGTAGCTCTTACGATCTGCGAGAGATCGATGGAAGATGTGTCGAAACGATCGTTGTGAACAATAAAGCTTTCCTGTGTATTCCATCTTCTGCCTTTATCATTTACTTTATATATATATATATAAAGGATAAAATCATTCATGATTTTTCCGGTGGTCAGCACGAAAATGAAAACCTATATTGATAATTATATACATAATTATAACAAGGAATCTCAGCAACAAGCTTCTTCAAGTGCTGAAAATAGACGCCAAATGATGCTAAAAACCACCTTAAAAATCTGTGTGTTTGGAGCTTTTAAGGTGGTATTTAGTGTAATTTGGCGTCTATTTTCAGCACGTGGAGAAGCTTGTTTCCGATCCCTTGTTATAATTATTAATATATATATATATATATATATATATATATATATATATATATATATATATATATATATATATATATATATATATATATATATATATATATATATATATATATATATACATACGTGTATGCTTTTGTTTTGCAAGAGCCTGATGTGAAATTGCGTGCTTAAACGTATTCATATTTTTTTTGCCAATTAACCACATGTACTCTACAGTTATTCTTCACTAAAGCTTTATTATCATTCTTTTTTAGTGTCCCTTGTGCGAATTCTTTCGTCACATATCCTTTGATCTCCTCAGTGATCATCCACACATCCTGTGTTTTTATCCTTATGTTTATTCTCATATTTCCCTTTATGCTTCCTCTGTCTCTTCCTTTCCAAAATTACTTCTTATATTGAACTCTACTATTCCCTTCTATTTAACTCTCACATATCATCTTTGATGATTGTTATATCCTTTATATCCGCGAAACAGCTGTTAGATTACCTTTCGCTTTATAAATGTCCTAGGAATTTCACATTGCGTTGCCTTTGTTCTCTCACTTTATTCAACACACACACACACACACACACACACACACACACACACATGCATATGTACACATAGGCGCAGGCGTAGCAAGAAGTATGCTTACCAACCACATGGTTCCGGGTTAAGTCCTACTGCATGGCACCTTCGGCACACATCTTCTACTAAAGCCTAGGGCAGGCCAAGACCTTGTGAGTGGATATGGTAGATGGAAACTGGAAGAAGCCGATCGTATATTCTGCTCGATGCTCTACAGATTTTCCTCTCCTTAACTTATACTTTTGTTAAAGCTGTGAACCTGAATTGCATAAGTACACACTACAAGTGACCGTCAGAGCCAGCGGAGGAGAAGACAAAGTGTTAGGCCGTGTTTACTTACATTTCTTTACACAGTGATTTTGAGTTGAATTTGAGCTGGCCTTTCATTCTTCAGATGCCGATTAAATATGTACCAAGAAAATAATGAGTATCGATAAAATCAATAATATACTTCGCACAAAATTTGTGGCTTAGTTCAAATGTTAGACGTTTGTATTGAATTCATGTGTATACTACAGAGCTTACGTACTTAGGACCTGCATGAAGAAATAGAAACTTGTGATGTTCATACGTATAGATTTAACATAGTAACAGAACAGGAACAAGTCTAACTAGGAATACGGTTTCGAATTTTGACATACAGCTAGCAATATAAAGCCCAGTGTTCAGCTGGTATCTACTTCATCGACCCAGGAAGGATGATAGACAAAGTCGTCATCGGCAGATTTTGAACTCAGAACGTCAAGATTCTGAAGGAATGCTGCTAATCTTTTTGTCTGCCGCGCTAACGATTCTGCCACTGCGCCGCCTTCTTTTGACTTGAGACATGAATAAGAAACACCTTGGTTTGGTACCTCTTATTTGTGATATACAACGATTGGGTTGGTTCGTTTATTATACAGGGTGTCCACAAAATCTGGGTACAGGGAGTAAATAAAATCATAACATAAACAATTAAATATAAGAAATAATAATTTCTTAAAGTATGTGTTAATCCCCATGTACCCAGACTTTGTGGACACCCTGTAGAACTCTATGATAAATGTTCGGAGGTGTTAGAGTAGCACAAACGATAGGGTTCTGGCCTTAATTGTGCGCAATCTTCTCGTTTCGACCCACCTCAGAATTCTGAATTCAAAATTGGTTGAAGTCGACTTGGAGTTTTATGCAGCGGTGGGGTTAATAAAATGTGTACCGATGAAGTTATGATCGATTCAATCGATCAGCATTCTCTCTTAAAAATTCGCGACCTTTTGCGAATATATAAGATCAATATTAAGTCTTAAATCTTCTTAGTTAATTGATGTCAATAAATCTAGTTGAGTTTTTTTTTTTTTTTTTTTGAGAAAGCCACAATAATTCATGGAAATATTATGCATTAGTCTTTACTGCAAGAAAGAAAGACAGAAGGAAAGAAAGAGAATGAGAGAGAGAGAGAGGCTATATATACATGAGTAGTGTTAAGTATATAAAGAATTTTTATAGTGTATTTATTGAATCACAAAGTTATGTAGAATAAAGGGCATTTTATTCGAAGTATAAATGACAAGAAAACTGTGTTCGTTGATTAGTTAAGACTGAGGAGGCCGTATGATAAATGCGTTTCTCGATCACATGACTGGTTATTGCCTGAATGCTTTTAGCACGAATATCTAAAACATACTATACATAGAACCAACATTTCAAGGAGTGGAGTATTTTAACAATGCATTTATATATATATATATATATATATATATATATATATATATATATATATATATATATATGTTTTTTCTTTACAAAACAGCATTTGTTTTCGCAACGAATTGAAGGCCACAATCATTTATACAGTTTTGCTTCACACATTTCCATTATTTTAAACCAGAATAACAGTATTTCTACGGTTGATTCTTTGTAGTTTAATATGCATTGACAATATAACTCGATAGAAGTGAAATACGTATTTTTGTTCAGTGCAAACCATAAAGACACAACGGCAACTGTAGATTACTACTTTCTTTATACGATTGTAACAATTCTATTTAAAATATTACAGCAATTTTGGGACTTTATTTGTATTAATTTAAAATATACTGGTTAAAGCTGAGCTATGATTTTCTTTGTTACTTTATAGTTTGAAAATTCGAATGCTTTTGTTATTTTCGTTTCTACGTTTGACATTAATGCTTTGCTTTGCTTCGTTTTAATCTATAGTTAATTTATATAAAGTCGCTGACAAATATTTGTTCATAAACTCAACTCAAATATACACACACACTCACACATACAGACACAATCATATCATTACACATATGAATACATTGAGACAGTTTTAAGAGATTTCTTCCTTCCAAGTTCCAACAAAAATATTAAATATATAAACGCTACATTTTAAGTATATATGACATACTTTTGTAACGATCTTTGAGGAACTTTTAAAGTGTGTTATTATTTCATGAACACAGAAATTTATTTGTGGAAAATATTTAACTACTGTTGTAAACAAAATGGTTAGTGCTGTTTAAATACGATGACAACATCAAAACAATGTTATAAAGAAATACACATCAAATAGCTTCAACACAAGAATAGATATACATTATAGATGCTTTTTTCTATGTTATATACATTTTACATTTGTGTACTTTCTAAATATATGTATATTTATACACAAATTTTGAATTCTCAGTTATTACTTTTATGTTTCATATCTACCTTTCCACATCTCCATTTATATATTTATCTTCTTGTACCGCTCCTCATTTCTAGTTCGTTTTTCCCCTCTCTTCATCTCTTTTTCAGGTGTTTTCCCGAAGGCTTACCACAGTTACTCTCACGCTGCATAGCATAACTCGTAAAGCCTCATATTTCAAAAGATCACATGTTTCTTACCCAAAAAGCTTGTAGTTCAACAAACACGTTTTTGGAATTATATTGAACAAAGGCGTGCCATGAAATATCACACGTGTAAAAATCTATGAGATAACCAGCCCTTGTAAGTACAAATGACAAAACGTAGAGATGCATTTTGAATTTTAAAAAATGTACTCAGCGTAAGTACTGTTGACAAAGTGAAGCAATCATTAAATACGAAACACACAAAGAATATAAATGACATACTAGATGTTATTACACATCATCTACGACAGAGTGCTGAAAGGTTCCTGGCTTTAAGGGTGTCGCGAAAGGTCTGGTTGGAGGCTCAACATTCTTAGTTCTTTTACGGGGCTTAGAAAAGTTGATGGACCGTTGCAACAAGTGTATGAATCTGAAAGGGGAATATGTTGAATAAAATCGTAATTAACCGATCCTCCTCGGGGAGTGAAAAAGTCTTTAACGTTTCGAGCCTGCGCTCTTCCACAGAAATGAACACTAAAAGAAACAAGGAGAGAAAAAATGTGTGTAGTGGTCAGCGATCTATCATGATATATACATATATATATATATATACATACACGACGGGTTTTTTAAGTTTCCGTCTACCAAATCCACTCACAAGGCTTCGCTTAGCCCGAGGCTATAGCAGAAGACACTTGCCGAAGGTGCCACGCAGTGGGACTGAACCCGGAAACATGTGATGCAGAAGCAAACTTCTTCCCACACAACCACACCTCAAGTTAAAAATATATGCCAAGTAAAGAACATATATTATGTTAATGTTAAATACATTAATCTCTATGACACACCTATAAAACAATTACATTGTACAAACGTTGTATATATTTTCAATACAGTAATGAAAAATAAACCAACCAACTAACCAGCCAACCAGCCACCGAACCATCCAACCATTTAGAACGACGATTGTGAACATTAAGTTTTGTATTATGAAAAAGAAAGCAAGCAGGAAAGAACTAGATATATGTATATGTGTGACGATGGATAATGAAAGAGAGAGAAAGAGAGAGAGAGAGAGAGAGAGAGAGAGAGAGAGAGAGAGAGAGAGAGAGAGAGAAAGAGAGTGTGTGTGGATGAAGTACTCATAGAGACACACTTCCCCTTGGTTTTAGCTGCTTTTGCTTGGAATATTCCCCTGTACGTTTGTACGTTAGTATCATTTATTTGATGGCAGACTATACACCATCAAATTGAAGCAATCCCTAGTGGTTAGTGTTGATTATTTCCCATCAAACGCAGACACAACATCAATAGAATTAACACGCCTCTATAACAATATCATTAGAACAGGGTGAGGAGACGAGAAGGTGGAGACAGAGAAGAGATGATATGTTGGAAATTACTCTTTTGGTTTTCTCGTTTAATGAGATTGACCTATAGTTTAAAATAGAACAGGTAGTGGGGGGCGTGGTTGCAGCTCCAGAAGTAGTATAAACAGAAGCAGCGACAACAGCAGCCAGAACTACAGAGCTACGGAGACGACATCACATAGGAAACTGCTTTTTTTTAAAAAATACGTGATCTCAATGTATGGTTCATGAAATGAGTACAGGGTTCAATCCTGTGTATATAACATGGTTCAGGACTAAGTGCATGGGTCAATCCTGAATACATAACATTCGATTGTATTGAACCCATAAAGCCGCAAGCAAACGAAATCTTTAGCACGCCGAGCAAATGCTTGGCGGCATATCGTCCGTCTTTACGTCCAAGGTCCGTCATTACGTTCGAAGGTCACATTCCGCCGAAGTCGACTTTGCCTTTCATCATTTCGGGGTCGATAAATTAAGTACCAGTTACGCACTGGGGTCGATGTAATCGACTTAATCCCTTTGTCTGTCCTTGTTTGTCCCCTCTATGTTTAGCCCCTTGTGGGCAATAAAGAAATAAGAAACGTTAGCACGGCGGGCGAAATGTTTAGTGGTATTTCTTTTGTCTTTACGTTCTGAGTTCAAATTCCGCCAGGGTCGACTTTACCTTTCACCCTTTCCAGGTCGATAAATAAAGCAACAGCTGCGTACTTGGGTCGTTCTAATCAACTGGCCCCCTTCCCCCAAAATTTCGGGCCTTGTGCCTAGAGTAGAAAAGAATATTGCGATCCATGTTAGCCGAATGTCTCAATATTTATAATCGCTGTTTTGAATGGTTGGATGGTTTGTTTCGTGGATGATGCATTTATCTTTACGAGAAGAGTATTTTGTAATTTCTGTTTGTATAGCACTAAATTTGTGATCTCTGCAGAGCTTTTTTGTTGTACACAGAAAGGAACGGTATCAACCTGAAGCAATACATCCATACTTTCTCATGTGTCTCATTTTGGCGGACAGAGTTAGCAAAGAAGATGCATGGCTGTATATTACCGTTATGCAGTAGGAGTTTCTTGATATTTCTTTACATTGAATCAATGAAGAGGTGCCAGTCAGACGTTACACAAGTCTGAGAGATATTTAGGAAGCATTTACTGATGTCATGGCAATAGTAGAGTGAAGCATCTACTACAAACTATGTTGCCAAATTAAAATTTCGCATCTGACAGCGATTCACTGGGCAATTATGGACAAGTTAATTATCTTCCTTCTCTTTAGTTACTAAGTCTTTCACAAGATCATTCAAATGCTCTTGAGTAAATACCCTCGGCTCCGAATTTTCTAAGGATACATATTCAGCAAAGTAGCAAAGCACACTCGTTCCCATACTTATCAAAATAGTGTCAACTCCAGTCTCTGTAACTTTGTCTTAAAGCAGTGGGTTTGGAACTCCTTCCCACATCTGTGACTCTGGGATTCTCCGTTATAAATCACCCATTTATCCTACATCTTCATTTTCTTTCAAGACGTTGACTTAATGGATTGCTTGCTCAACATCACCTGTAACCTCTCACCAATCAGAGACAGAAGATGGAATTCAAACAAGTATTGTCATTGTTTACCAACTCATCACGAACATATATGAAATCATATTTTCAGAATATGATTATATAAAAAGAGGTAAAGCATTTGACGCGTAATCACAGCGATGTGAGTTCGAGTCTTATGGCTGGCCGCCGACAGATTTTTCTGCAAAATAGGGATAGTTTATCCTGTTCATGCTATATTATTAGCGTCATCCTGCGTTTCAGAATAAAATTATTTCCTTATCTCTATCTTTCAATACATCTCAACGCTTCTAAATCAAACTCTGTTTGTTGACTTTCAACTGAGTTGAATTTGACATAAAAAAAGGCATTGTACTGTTGAGTTCAATACATTATGGGTTAATCATAGGCCCATAGTATATGGAACAGTATTCATGCTGACTCAACCGCAATACACGAACTTAATGTAATTTATATTCAATGTGGTTTATGCTCTGTTCGAACATTTATATGCAGACGACTTCAGGAAAAGGAACTTGAACAAGTGTATGGTACAAGGGGATTAATCTTGTGAGGAACTGTGAGATGGCATTGGGATTAATGCCACGGTTTAGTAGTTAATACAAATGAGTCTGTAGGAGTAGGTGATGTGAGTATGACGTGTAAAATCTAAGTAAACGTGATATTGACGTACCTGGTTCCAGAGAGTGGAGACTGTCATAGCATTTAATTTTTTATTGCCCACAGGGCGAGCTAAAAACAGAGAGGACAAACAAGGACAGACAAAGGGACTAAGTCGATTACATGGAGTCCAGTACGTAACTGGTACTTATTTAATTGACCCCAAAAGGATGAAAGCCAAAGTCGACCTTGGCGGAATTAGACTGTCATAGTATTGACAGAACAGGCATATATGCATGATAGTGCGCCTCTGTGGGATAGGAATAGTTTTTGTGTTTGCGTATGAAAAGAAGGTTTCACGCTGCCGGGAAGATTATATTTTATCATATGTATGTATAATCAGGGGTTCCCCGACAAGAATATTATCGTAGAATTCCGATATGGCTTTTGAGTCAAACGAGAGAATTGTTAACAAGATCAGGGACAGAGGGTGTAACAAAATCTTTCAGTGAAATGCAGCTGTTACAAATTTAAACATCCTCACCCTTTTGACATGTACCCACTCACAAATATTTCTGAGTAGAAACTAACGTTGATTAATTTATTGTAGCGCCTGATGTAAAGATAAACTAATTGATTAACATTAATTAATTAACATTTCTCAACAGCTCTCAATATCTGTTTGATCAAAACAACATAATCTGTTATATCTATGAAAAATGAACCAAAAATAAATATTAAAAACAACCGCAGATAAATGTGAACTGTAACTGCCTGATTACTTTATACAACATCACCTGTAGCTGTAACGCAAATATATACAGCGTAAGCAAAATAAAGCGCAACTGCAGGAAAATAGAATTCAGCTCTCTGAAAATATGAATGAGGTCTTGGAACAAGCTATCAGATAAAGAACTGACATCATCTCTCCAATAATTTCAACCATCTATAAAGATCTCATTTGATAATTTTTAATATTTGCTGCCTAAATTAAATATTGCTTTATGCTCAAACAAAATAACTATTAATGTAATAGCTGGGCTCCGAAATGCATCAATGGAATGCAGATATTACGATGTTAAAATTCCATTCTAATTTAGCTCCACAGAGAAATAGAAGTTTCTTTTCTTCAGATATGATGCCTTGAAAGAAGCCCTTAAGGCTATCAAACAATGAATTGATATCTCCAATGTAATCATTCCCAATATCTACAAGGATCTCATTTCACAAAATGAAGAAAAATATATTAAAGTAGATCTATAACCACTGGCATGGCTGTGTGGTTGAGCAGCTCGCTTAGCAGCCATTTAGTTTCAAGTTCAGTAATTCAGTGTGGTTCCTTTGGCACGATAGTTCCGGGCCAACCAATGCATTGTCAGAAAATTTGATAGCCTGTATGGAAGTGTTTCATATATATACATATACACACACGTGTGTGTGTGTGTGTGTGTGTGTGTATGGGAGGAGTGGATGTCCATGTGGTGGTGGTGGATGTATATGTGTGTGTGTGTGTGTGTGTGTGTGTGTGTATCACTTTGTACTCACTCCACAAGTGCTTCGCAACCAACTGGTGTTGGTTTGTTTCCGTTCCCGTGAAGTAGCGGTTCGGCAGAAGAGAGTGAATAAAATAAGTACCAGACTTTAAAAATAAGCGCTTTGGCTAATTAAGCTCTTGATGTCAGTACTCCAGCATGGCCGCAATCTTATGATTGAAACCCATAAAAGATAAAAAAGAGATGAAATATGTCAAACCACTTCGAACAGTTTTAGAAGCCACTATGTGGTCATTCGCTCTACTAGAAATCGCTTCCTCCCATTTAGACAGTCTATCTTCTATCAATTAGACGAAGTTCTCTCTCGATAGTTTGTTCCCAGATATTCTACGCCTGACTATCGAACGAGATGTCCAGAGATAAGATACACCGGTGTTGACATTGAGGAAAACAACGACAAGAGTTTCAATTGCACCCTCCCCACAGTTGTGAGTAAGGCAAAAAGTCAAATAATGCAAATAATCAGGTTGAACAGTGGATTGCAATATTTAAAATCGGAAATACTTGATTAAGTATTGATTCCTTATTGAAACGAATCTGAAGATCTGTGAATTTGCTTCTCAAAACTCCGTGATATTTATTCCCATACATTTTGCCAATATACCACTCTAATTTGGAGGAATCAATTGTTTCTAATCTCGGCAGAAACCCATCGATTTTTGAGTTGGGTGGGGGCTTACAATTCCATCAATCTACCTCTATAGTATGTGAAAATGAAATGCTTCTGATTTCAGCACCAGACAGGCAATTTTTTAGTAGAGTGCGTACTTACGTAATATTGTTTTCAAGATCGGCACAAAGCCAGGAAATTCGAAGGCGGGGTTATACCGATTACATCGACCTCAGTTGTCAAATGGTACTTATTTTATGGACCCTGAAAAGACAAAGGACAAAGCCAACCGCGGAGAAATTTAAACTGAGAAAGTGGAGACGAACAAAATGCCGCTAAGATTTTACCCAACCAGCTAACGATCCTGTCAGCCCGCAACCTTCTCACAAATGTAATATTAGAAGAGTGATTGTCCGAATCGGTAAGGAACATCTGTGAAAAAAAACTTGCGGTATTTACTGTATTTACTGGACATCTAGCAATTGGAGAAGGGACAAAATCTTACAGCTGTTTCGACCTAGTGTTGGCATGCCCCATTCTATCTATATAACTCCAGTGCGCTGGAGTAATTAGTAGAGGAAAATGATGTAATGGGGGTACATGCATGATGTACTAGGCCTCTTTAGAGATTTACAAAATGTACAGTATTTAATGTACTGACTTCTAATCGCACCATGGTCAATTTTGTGCTTTATACTTCCTCGGTCATTAAAATATAAGTAAGAACTATCAATCAGCTCTATCGTCCGTATAAATATGTAACATTTAGCCTTACTTAGAAACCAATATCAAACATGTAATTAAACTGATGGATGACAAAATCATTAGAGTGTCGGTAAAATGTCCTGAATTATCCAATCACATCTCTATGAATTATGAGAGCAAATCCTGCAGGACTGAACTTTGCTTAGATTTTTCACTGTCATATCGATTATATAATATATCTGTTAAACAGCGTTCACCAGTTATACTATATAATCGATATCTTCAACTATGTTCTAAAAACTTGTGGTCTTCTGCTACGATATAAATCATTATTTACTACACACATACATACATACATACATACATACACACACACATACATGGATATATATATATATATATATATATATATATATATATATATATATATATATATATATATATATATATATATCGGCCATGACGAAGGGAAATAGCCCTGAAACTCGAGTCGCCTTTATATATTTATATTTTTATATTTATATATTTGATCCTTTATATTGAACACTCAATATTTCATCTACATTCAATACTTTCTTTCATGGTGCCATCCATTTTTATTTTATTTTATTTTATATTGTATATTGTATATTATATTATATATTGTATATTCCATATTCTATACCCCACATTGGTTCTGCAGGAATATAAATAAACCATAAAAAACAGACAGTGTTGGAACTCTTTTAAACAAAATAATATATTCCTCTATACACAATCATACAAAACCCCCCACCTTTTTTGTACTTATTTTTACTCGCATATATATATATATATATATATATATATATATATATATATATATATATATATATATATATATATATATACATAAATACATGTATGTGTATAGAAATAGAAATATATACATATACAGGTTTGGCCAAAAGTCACCTGATACTAAGAAGACAAATGTTAAAAAAATAAAACGGTGATAAAACTCACAGCATTCAGTTATTAAACATTCATAATTGGAATGAATAAATAAAACTGGATATAAAACATAGGGTAAAAAATCAGATATTAATTAATATCGATTTATTACCAGGAAGCTAGCACATTTAAAGAATCAGAGATTCAGAAAAAATATCTGAGTTCTTAGGGGATTAAAGTATCTGTTTATATATATAAAGATGACCACTAAAGTGGTCATTTAATGCGCTAGAAATAGACCACATGCTGTGGCCATAGTTATATATATATATATATATATATATATAATTCAAAAAAACAATAACAAAAAAAACAAAAAAACAACAAAGTGAGGACGTGATATGGATAGTATTATTGGACGCTCAGGAAAGGAAAGAGAGAGTGTATTATATATATATATATATATATATATATATATATATATATATATATATAATTAATATTATCCAGGGTAATGAACAATATTAGAAATGTCTACCACCAGTGGCCTAGCGTGTAAAATTTAGTCTATAGACTATATATTATTCATATAAATACAAAGTACATTTAAACACATAAGATGCGTTCATTATGGGATTTCTTGCACGCTAGGTAAAGTCAACCTCGGCAGAATTTGAACTCAGAACGTAAAGACAAAATACTGCTAAGCATTTTGTCTAGTGTGCTAACGTTTCTTATTTCTTTATTGCACACAAGGGGCTAAACATAGAGGGGACAAAGACGAACAGACAGAGGGATTAAGTCAATTACATCGACCCCCAGTGCGTAACTGGTACATAATTTATCGACCCCGAAAGGATGAAAGGCTAAGTCGACCTCGTGGAATTTGAACTCAGCACGTAATGGCAGACGAAATACTGCTAAGCATTTCGTCCGGCGTGCTAACGTTTCTGCCAGCTCGCCGCCTTAGAGACGTTCAGTATTGACAGCTTTGAACGCATAAATTAGCTGAAATATATGCATAAAAATTTGCGTGTTTGCGTGCGTCGTATGTAAGTATGTATATATGTACGTGCTGTTTGATGAATAAAGCGAACGGACGAGTATTTACACACAGACGGACTCACGCATACTCACATTGTACACGTACGTATTATTTTCAGGTGTATTTTTATCGTAATACGCCAGAGATGATAATGATACGGAGAAACGATTTCTATTTATGGTACTAAAAGAGTTGTCCTTGCATTTGCTGTTCAATTTAACGTCGAACGATTTCTATGATGGGAAGAATAACGAAAAAAAAAAAAAAATTATTTCCATTGTATGAATTAGTGGGGAAGACAAATGACAAATTCATTCTGTAGCGTATAATGCCAAATATATATATATATATATATAAACAACCAACAAAGGGCTAAAATAACAACAAAAATGATGATGATGATGATGATGATGATGAAGATTAACGAAAAAACAAAAAATAAAAATCCTCGTTTGATGAGTAGAAATTCTGGAAACATAAAGATATTTCTTATGTAATGTTTTCAAAATAAACGGAAATTGAAGTCTGAAAGACGACTAAATTTATCTATCCATGTTCATAACGAGGGAAACTGTTCATGTATTTTTATCTATCTGTCTGTCTATCTGTCTGTCAGACTGTCTGTCTCTCTGTCAGTCTGTGAGTCTGTCTGTTTGGTTGTCTGCCTGTCTGCTTGTCTGCGTGCATTTTCGTGTGTTTATATATGTGTGTGTGTGTGTGTGTGTGTGTGTGTGTGTGTGTGTGTGTGTGTGTGTGTATGCTTACATTCACACATTTATATATGGATTCACATTCGTTTGTACATACAGAAACATAGAAACATAGATATTTGAGCATTCGTATACACACACACACACACACACACACACACACACACACACACACACACACACACACACACACACACACACACACACACACACACACACATATATATACAAATATACATATACATGTATTATATATGTATCATATATGTATGTTTATATGTGTGTGTATGTGTTTTTGTATTTATATATATATATATATATATATGTACATATAAATATATACTTTAGAGAAAAAAAAACATAATTATTTAATTATCATATATATATATATATATATATATATATATATATATATATATATATATATATGTGCAAATATTTAGATATGTATCATATATGTATATAAATATATACAATGCGCACACACTCAAGCACACTCTCTAAGAGCCACTTACACGCCCTATATACATGATGGAGACCGTCTTCGGTCATGAATAACCATCGAATTGCACCCAGAAAGTTCCCCTCCGATATTTGTGTGTCTGCGTTTGTCCCCCCCAACATCGCTTGACAACCGTCAATTATGTCCCCGTCGATTAGCGGTTCGGCAAGAGACCGATAAAATAAGTACTATGCTTACAAAGAATAAGTCCTGGGATCGATTTGCTCGATTAAAGGTGGTGCTCCAGCATGGCCACAGTCAAACGACTGAAGAATAAAAGAATATATATGTGTCTGTGCGTGTGCATGTGTGCGGATGACTATATATATACTACTACTACTAATACTATATATATATATATATATATATATATATATATATATATATATATATATACTATATTTCTAATGTTTCTTTAAGCTAATACAATATAAATTACAATAAAGTAAGTCAATGGTTTGTTTATATATATATATATATAAACAGCTGGAAAAGATGTTTTCCTGAGGTTAAATAGTAGTAACATCGTCTTAACCAAGACTGCCACTCTACAACTGCCAATTTACTATGCAGTAATGTTACCACATATTTCTCGCTCAAAGATTTAAACTAGTTGTCTTTCTCTTTACGAGATCAGTCACTGTGTGTCGCTTTAAGAATATACACTGTGAGTGAGGCGAGTCGCTACCATCTCTAGCCAGCGATTGACATGCACCGAGAAAGAGAAATAAACCAGTAACCATTGGTCCGCAGGTATCGCTAAGGCTGGAGGGGGACCATTATCTCCCTTGCTCATAGAATACGGACACAGATGATGCGTCGGTTGCCAGCTGGAAAAGATATTTTCCTGGGATTAAACAATAGTAACATCGTCCTAAGCAGGACTGCTACTTTACGTTGGCAAATAAACCTTGCTATCCAGTGCCGTTACCATATATTTCTCACTCAGAGATATAAAACTAGTTGTTTTTCTCTTTATATATATATATAGATCGATATAAACGTAAGATCCAAGGATCGATTATAGACAAAAAGAGAGTCTTCAGGCAATCCGTAGAAAAAATATATATATGAAAAAAAAAAAAAACAACTTTCTGGAATAATGGTGGTTTATTGGTGCGGAAGGTCTTGAATTATTCTCGTATCGAAGAACGATAAGCAGAAAAAAGAAATTGTTTTATATTTCACTGTTGGCAGCCAGGGTTGTCAGGTATGCAAATAGAAATCCGGGAGTTAAGGAATGGAGTAAATAAAATCCGGGCTACATAGTTTTCATAGCGAGCGGAACCTCGGAAGCGGTAAATATCCAAGCGAAGTGTATGCAGTACGCTAGTCTTCAGGCCAATGGAATCTTGATTATATGAAGTTTGCATTGACGTTAGGAGGCCCATGTTAACACACAGAGGAGTCGATCAGAATATAGATAGATAGATAGATAGATATACATTTGGCTGTATCTATATCTATATATATGTCGGCAAGATATTTCAGAGGGCATCAAAAATCTAATTAGAAACAATTATATGATGAGAAATATACAATATTAGTGAAATACCTAATATTATGTTCATCATTTTGCTGACAAAATGATTAAAGTATAATTAGTCTTT
>NC_142931.1:137915572-137930572 GCF_046866305.1 Octopus bimaculoides | reverse complement strand
TAGATAAATAGATAAATTGATCTAGCCCTTCAACTAGATAGATAGATTTATCGATTTCTTTCCTAAACCAGAGAAACAGTAAATTAAAAGTAAAAAACGAGAATTTCTGTTCAATCAAATTACCAATACTTTTGTGTTTAATATTCCGATTAACCATTTAAACCTAAGTTTTTATTTTGCGACAGTTTTCTTGGTTTGTATAAAGCCCATTTTCATCTGTTGTAATCGTCGCCATAGAAAATGGCGCTGTGACAGCGTAATTACACGACAACAATTAGATTACAACATACATATGAATAAATTAAAGTAAATAGTACAAAATTCCTGAGAGTAATTACTACAAAGGCGTCCGTAGTAATTAAATAAACTTGTCTGTTTCCGATGTATTCATTTGCTCTTTTATTGACATTTTTATAAGTGAACACTGTCTAAAATACGATATATTTGCGTTACCAATTCCCACTACGAATGTTCCCAAGTCTTCTTTGGAAGAAATGTTTTAAATGCAAAGCTAAATAAAAGGAGAGAAAGAAAAGAAAAATTTACTGAAGTATTATTTGTAAAAGATAGGCATACACTAAGAAAAAATAAGTAAATATATCGCTAGGCAACTAAACACAGACACACATACAGGTAGACAGATACACCTGCATGTGTAATTACGTACGAACACATATGCATGCATATATATATATATATATATATATATATATATATATATATATATATATATATATATATATATATATATATATATATATATATATACATATATATATATATATAAAATGTATATATATATCAATATATATATACACATACATACACATATATGAAAACGTATATATATATAAATATATATATATATATATATATATATATATATATATATATATATATATATATATATATATGTGTGTGTGTGTGTGTGTGTGCGTATTTATGTACATACCTACATACATCGTTCTTTTATATTTATACATACATGTATATGTATACATGTATATGTATATATATATATATATATATATATATATATATATATATATATATATATATATATATATATATATATATGTATGTATATATATATATATATATATATATATATATATATATATATATATATTTATACACACACAGATACATACTTATATAAGAACGCATCCATACATATATATTTGTGTATGTAAGAGAGACTGTTCCGCCCATTGTTGCACAGTAGCTATAAAAACGATTTTTTAAATGACAGCATAGGCAAACGTTGCGCTTAGTATATTCTATCGGACTGGAAAAGTACGAATGCAAATATCTTTCATTAAACTTATTTGATGCCATTGAAGACTCTATAATGCAGAGTTCTACATGAAACCTGCATGTATTGTGTTCATGAGTTTAGTTGTTGTGAAACAAATAAGTTCAGTTAATTCGTTTAAACCCTGAGTGGATTATACACCAGTTGATCACCAAATACGGTTATTTCTTTGTAGTAGCTGCCTCTTTAAATAATAATGTTTTATATAAATTCGTCTCCTTGCTATCTCATTATCATCCTTCGAATAAACTTCTACAACTTTGCTAAAGTTCCTCTTGAAATGTAGAGTTTTTTGAAATAGCCAAAAAATTTTGATCTAATACTACTCAACACACGTCTTATATTTAAAGAACAATGCTTCATAAAATGTAATCTCCTTGATCCCTGGTTGTCTCTCGTCAGCTAAACATTTATATTATTGTTAAGTCTCCTCTTGAAGATCTGATCGCTTCCACAGAGCCAGATGGTCTTGATCTACCATTACAATGCTCATGAACTTTGCTGGCGTTACTGTTAATGTTACGTGTTAATGACAGCGTTACCGTTAACATTACATGTTAATGACAGTAGGAGAAAAAACATATTCATGGAACGGAGTCCAGAAAGTAGATGTTCCAGGGAAAAGAGATTGAGTAGAAAATATTACAGAACTTCTGATGAGGGGTGGTAGATAAAGGGTGCTGTTTAGACTGCTTTTGTGTATAGAATCAGTAGCAGCAACAGTCTCCCAGACGTGCGAACCATACATCACTGTGGCTCTCACCTAAACTTGAGTAGAGAGTTACTGCTTGTTGTGGGTTGAAATATTTTTCTGGTCGTGAAGAGGAAGGCCTGTTTTAATGATGAAAGCTTTGCTAATGTGGAAGGAAAGGGTTCGCCATTAGAAATCGTCAGTGAAAGGGAAGTCTATCATTTGTTCTAAGTTCGTTCTAAACGTGTAAAACGTAAAGTGGTGTATGATATTTTCTTCATATGTATAGCAATTTCAGCTTTGTGATGGTTCAGCAAACAAGTGGAAGGCAGTCGAGAAGTCTGTTCATAGAGTCAGTGCGTTTTAGTTTGAAGCGTGTCGGTCGTAGTAGGATGATGCTCGACCTTCGCAAACTTAGGAAAGAATGAAAGATAATATCATTTACACATGAGTTGGCATTAATGGCAATGTAGCAAGCAGGTCGTTGTCGTATTGGGGAGGCACATAAGTTAACAGGACCGGAGTTTAAGTGAGATCCATAAGTGCATGCCAGGATGGTGCAAATTAATAAGAAAATACTCATGGTGGAAATACAAGAGGGTTGATTCCACAAACAGGCACTTTAACAAGGAGATTCGAATTCGAAAATGCTTAGATTACTTTTACCCACCGAAACCAATTAAGAGAAAGATTTAAGAGAACATGAAATGTTTCAACTATTTTGTAAACAATAAATGGAAAAGCCCGGACCGATGTGTTTCGGCTTATATTAGTTTATCGTATCACATGTAACTTATATAAAGGATTCTGGTAAAATACAAAGATATCGAAATACTGGGTTCAGAAACATTGACCTGATTTATGACAGAAATAACACTTTTAGAAGTATCATTAGGAAAATATACTGAGTGGTATCCTCTCTGTTCGTAATTTCATATCATTATATTTACGGTAGAAGTTTCCAGACATTATAAATACGATTGCAGATGTCGAGTTTGCATTTTCAATCTTGAATTCTCATCTTGTCGAGAATATTGGTCAACTGGTGCTGTCCAGAGACGTGCAACTAGACGAATGCTGTCATTAATCGCCATAGCCAGCAGATTTTGCTTCTCTGAGTATTGACCCAGTAAAGTTTCTCCGTCTTGCAGCTGGCTAAATAGAAAACCAAAAGGTCACCGTATTTCTAGCACCAATTTTGGTTACATTTTAAAATTCGATATCTCTTTCACGCACAGACTCAATTATAAAATCAAAATACAGTGCAACACTCATTACTTTCGGTAACATTTTTTTTCATGCTCGGAATTGTTGAAGCATGAAATCAACTACCTGCGTCGACTTTTAGCTGTCAGGAAACTGCATCCTCCCAAAATTCGATGCATCCTACACACTGCTGACATACCTATGCGTCATTTCCTTTTCGTGGCTCTTGCACTTTTCAACTTTCTGTCTTGTATTTTATCCTGTGCACTGTTGACTACCGTGTACTTTTGGCCATCTTTGTTGTCTTTCTTTATTTGGCATTGCAGTTTCTGTCCCTCCACCTTTTACCATTTTACAATGAAATGTAGAGCACCCGAGCGCTGTATATATATCTAATAAGCTGATTATGATTATTAGTTTTAAATGTTGTGGCAATTATGTGGTTATTCATCATTAAGAATAAACTTCAGTTTGATTTCATTTGATTTGATTTAACCATTGATACAATTATTTATCTAGGTTTAATGTCTATTGTTTCAGTTTAAATTGAGCAACATGTCAAATCAGACTGAAGACTATCCGCAAAATGCGTGTCTATAATCATTTTGATATTGAAAATTTCAATTGCCTCTGTAAATAATAACATACATAAGTTCACTTTCTACGTTGTGTATTTCGGTAGATTACTTTAAATTAGTTTTGGAAACGAAATATCATTTTGTATTTCTCTTTGAATATGAAGATTAAATTTTATTCTAGTTTTTTTTTTCTTCCTCTTTAGATAACTGGATAAAAAAAAAAAGATTGAATAATGTATTTTCACATTTGTGAATAAAAACAAAAATCTATGAATTATGATTGGGAATGTAAACAAGAAGATAAGAGAAATAAAAGCCTTTTAGGTAGAAAAATATAAAATAATACAAAAGAGCAGAGAAAATTAGTTTTCAAGAAATCCGATAGAACGTAATCAAGCCGCAACAGCAACTGTTGCAACAATTACATGAGAATTAAGCATCTTAACAAAACACAAATCCCATATTAATTAGTTGTTGCTGCAAAATAACCTTTCTGCAAATCTTTATTTATATTTTTGTGTTATCAGCATACATTTTTGTTTCATATTTTTTGTTTTTTTATATGGAACACCATGCTTATATTGTGTTCGTCACATTCAACATTTTCAAAGAGTGACTATCCATTGTTTCGCATTCTCTCACAAGACTGAAATTTCTTCCAACGCATTTCGCACAATACATATGAATATTGATTCTAAAAACAAAGGAAATAGTAATGTGGTGCATTTGTGTACAGTTGAATGCATTTTCATGCTATCTAGTACATAGGAAAGAAAGCATTAATGATCTTATTAACCAATATTTTGTGATTTACTTAGGTCTCTACTAATCACATAATGAATTATTGTTATGATTACTACATATTCAGCAGAAAATTGATTGAATGATGAAGTTCATCCATTTCCAAATAATGTTTATTGAAATATCGTACATCCTTTCCGTTTGTTATTTTGTATACGATGAAAGTTTGCGATTACATTGATTATATGACTCAAAGATACGTATCAAAATGGTTATATATATATATATATATATATATATATATATATATATATAGGGAGAATTCACAAAAAAAAAACAACAGACGAAGATGGGTGGTGTACAAAACAAACAGATGTATTAGTATAACGCTCGGGAATTAAAAAAGTCTTTAACATTTCGAGCCTACGCTCTTCCACAGAAAGGAACACAGAAAGAAACAAGGAGAGAAAAAATTTCTGTGTAGTTGTTAGCGATCTATCATGGCAAATATATATATCTTTATATACAGATAGAGAGAGAGATGGAGAGAGATAGATAGCAGCAGAAAGACACAGAGAGAAACTTGAAAATATATTTAAAAAATCCATCTCTTACAAATTGTGTGCAAATTCCATCATATCAGTAGTAAGCAAGCTCGTTCTCACAAAGCGTCATGCTGAAAAACAAACAAAAACCATTACAGCATATAATACTAGTAAATATGAAACAGAAAATCTACATTGCAGTTTGCCAACAAAGAAACGGATACTAATCCATGATATTAAAGTCATTCTCACTACACTGGAGATGGAAACATGTTATTTAATGTGAAAGCAGCAGTTGTAACAGTCACTTTTGCGCAAACTAATATGGATGTAGCTATGAAAACGTCGATAACCAGAACTACAATCTACTAGCGAGAAACGGAGTTAACCTAACGCCATTGATGGAATTAATACGAGTGATAGTATGTTACATCTCAATTTTAATACAAACAAACTAAAAATACAATTACCTATGCACAAACAGCCACTAGAAATTACCATGCTTTACAATTGGACACAGAAGAAACCTCTCCTTTAGCATTAGCACTAAAGTATACTTTACACAAGAAGATCAATAATACTGAATGTCTCTCTGAAAGTGAAAAACACTTTCACACAAATTGGATCAAAGTTAAGGAGTAACAGAAAGAACAATAACTCACCCAAGAATACAGATAATGTATAAAAACAACAACAACTTAGATAATGTGTAACAACCTTGATATAACCTTATTTCTGATATTGATGACAGTAATACTAATACCCCCTCAAAATGCATTCTGTAAACCCCTCTTACAAACTAAAAGATATGTAATGTATATACCCCCATTAACTTAACATTTAATAAAAGAGTCTGCATTTCATTATATACAGAGGGAACAGAAGCACAACATTTACACTGTCCGAATTGAAAATTAGGTTTCTAAGACAAATACAGTAAGAGTCATAAAATGATGGCTACCCATCAACTTGATATTGGAGTCAGACACGGTTCCGAAAAACTGTGACAAGGCATTAAAATAGGGACGTACTGTGTTTCTCCACACCTGAGTCTCATAGAAGGTATGTAGAGAGTTTAAGAGTACCAAACTATATCCAAGAAAATGCATCCACATACCATTAATAGCATACAGACGAAAGAGCTAGCAGAATCACATGCATGCTGGACAAAAGGCTTAGCGGCATTTCTTTCAGTTCTGAAGGTTCTGAGTTCAAATGCCGCCGTGGTCAAGTCTAACTTGCTCCTCCCTTGTTATTTGCGTATCGTTAAAATAAGTACACCTGTTGAGCAATAGGGTCGATGTAATTAATTTACTCTCTTCTCAAAAATTGTTTGGTTCGTGCCAAAATAAAAACAAAATTAATTTGATAGAGGTTACAACACAATATTATGAGATAATTAAAAAGTAATTAACCTGCACTCGAGTATGTGGTGCAGCCAAGATGACATACTAAAAACAACTTCCAAGTCACAAAAATGGCACACATACAATGTATGGAACTAGAAAAGATCCCACACCTGTCACTGATCTAGTTACTGGACTTCCAATTCGATCACTTTGCGGAGTCAACATTCCCAACAACTACAGACTCTCATATTTTCTCTCAGTAATCATACACACGCTAGTAAAAATGTCACTTGTTGCCATTCATCTCTGGTTGCACTGAAGATCTCAGAAAAATCAATGATTGCAACTACTTCTCTGACCTCATAGATTGCTTTATAGGTGGCTTGGATGTAATATCACTTTACTCGTCAATTTATATTGATTATGTCGTATCAAGCGTGTGGAGATAATTTGTGAGAGTGGTATTGTATTTGGCAATCTCGATATCAATGTAGTCGGACTTCCAATAAGACTCATATATGAAAACGTATGGAAACAAATATGATCTGAAAATCTTTTCCCCACCAGCACAGAACAAGGTAGATCACCCACTATTATTTTGGTAGTGAAGAAGAGCTCCATTGAACGCTGGAAGCGATAGACCAAACCCTCAAAACTCCAGTTGGCGAAGACTAAATGAAAATGACAATAGGATATGTCGTTATTAAAAAAAAAACGACACTAAATCTACATATTTAAATTTAATAGTCCTATCGACTGAAGGTACGAGGCCTGAAAGGATAAAAGGCAAAGTCGACCTCAACAGAACTGGAACTCAGAACGCTAAGACGGACGGACGGACGAAATACTGCCAGTCATTTTGCCCGGTGTGCAAACGATTCTGCTAGCTCACCGCCTTATGTTTAATTTTAAAAATGAATTATATAAAGAATAGAAGGGTGTAATCATTGGTGCTTGGCATTACTGGAGAGCCAACCACCTTATCGTATAGTGGGATAAACAAATAAAAAACAAAGAAGCAAGCAAAAAACCCTAACCCTAACCCTAACAAAAAAAAAAACAAACAAACTCAAAAGCTATGTCATAGACAACACGCTTTATTCTGAAGATAATTGGAATTAATTATTGTTAATACAGATTCCTCGAAATTAATGATAGAATTATTCTAGCAAATTTATTCAAAAGAATTACCCGTCATTCTCTAGCCCTCTGAAGAAGTAGCAGGCTAGAAAATATTGCAAAAAAATTTGCTTTGGGGAAAGAATTTCTGAGATTGTTGAGAGAGGTAAAGAAGGCTCTACTCAATTCAGGAATTTTCTTTGCAACAGATACGCAATGATAGGGGAGAAAATCTAATTTTATGTTCTCTCGGGCATCAAATGTCGACGATCGGATAGTTTGTGCTTTTTTTTTTTTTTTTTTTTTTTTTGGGGTTTTTGTTATGATTCTTTTCTTTTGGTAGGGAAATAAATAATGAAAAATGACAAGAGAAGCAAACAACGAAAACCTGACTTCAGAGACTGAAATAAAAAACATAAAGCAATTTCAAAGGTGGAATAAATAAACAGATAAAACGGAACGGACAGAAAAGTGAGGATAAAAAAGTAACAGAGAGAGAGAGAGAGAGAGAGAGAGAGAGAGAGAGAGAGAATGCGTGTGAGGGAACAATATCTTCTATGATATCTAGAAATGGATTTACAAGAAAAATACATGAAATTATTATTATATGCAATGCTGCAACCAAACCGTACGCTTGAAATTCTGTTTCATTAATAATTTTCAGATGTCTTATTCCGGTGCTAAGTGACAAAAATATACAGGAAAACAATTTTCCTTTCCTTGTGCGGATGTTTGAAGGAACGAGCAGAGAGAAAAAAAAAGTGCCGAAGGCGATGTTATTTCTATTCTTCCGTCTTAATCAATACGTAGGATAAAATATGGAATCTGATTAGAATATCGATGATTTGAATCAGCCTCAGGTATACATCATAACGCTTCTAGCCTTTGATCCCGACCAATGAAAAAGAAGTCATTGCAATGTCTTCGATAGAGTATAACAGAGAAGCGGAGGATTTCGATTTCAACGAAGAGTATGAGGCTGTAATTATATTTATTCAGCGGATAACTGATATACATTATCCAACTGGCCTGGGTGTGATGTTATTTCCAATGAATTCATGTAAGCGGAATATACATACATACACACATATGTATGTATATATGTATGTATGTGTGTGTGTGTATACATACATATATGTATAGATTAGTATAAATATATATATATGTGTGTGTGTACGACTGAATATCTATCTGTTTGAGGCAGAGAGATGAAGATAATGAAATTAAAAAGGAAAACATACAAAATTAATATGATCATACATATGTACATAAATAATATGTATTGCATAGGTCTGCAGTGAAGCTGTACTCCTAGATGTACATATACCCTATCAGTGTTACCTGGACAATCGCTTTACTATACACGGGCAAACAAATGCACTTACATGCATGTATATACAAGCACTTCACTACCACATATGTTCAGTCAGGTATATTTACTCATATATACATATTAAAAGCATATAGTTAATAATGAACGATAGACATATAAATATACCCAGAAATATACACATGAATATACACAAAAATCTAAATGCATACATTTAGACTACACACACACACACACACACACACACACACACACACACACACATACACACACACACACACACACATATATATATATATATATATGATACACACACACACACACACACACATATATATATATATTGAATGATACTGCTCAGGTGTCGAAACCATAATAGTATCCATGGGGCAGCTGATGATGGAGGTATGTTGGATTGTTAGCATGGCTGTTTTTGTATATGCGGAATAGTATTATAACACATGCGTTATATATATATATATATATATATATATATATATATATATATATATATATATATGTATGTATGTATGTGTGTGTGTGTGTGTGTGTATATATATATCAAAATATACATACAGACACAAACATACACACATATATATATTTATGTGTATACGTATCTATGTATGTTTGTATTTACATATGTGTGTATATATGCATGTATCTATCTACCTATATATGCATTACATTAGTATAGCTGTGTATTTATGTATATATTTGTGGAGTAATTTTTAAGAAAATATGAAATAGTATAATGTCAAAGATAAATATGGTTGAAATGTATATCCAGAGGGAAAAATCAACAACGAACTATTCAGAACTGAGCGAAAGAGATTTATAAGCGAAATAATATACGAAAATAAGATATGCAATGCTAAAAGAAAATTATAGGGAGTAAAAAACGAAAAGCAAAAGAGAGGAAAGAATGTGTAAATAGAGAATCAAGGGGAGTGGAGTCGGTTGTGAGTATGCGTGACTTAATCGGGAGAATATTTAGCGAAGATTCCCTATTTGGACGAAGGAAAGTTATATACAGATGCATAAAGCCGTTTTGTTGTTGTAGAATGTAAATATTACATATCTTACACACACACACACACACACACACACACACACACACACACACACACACACACACACACACACACAAGCACGCACACACGCACTATATTTGGGTTTTACTTGTAACATGACATGTTATATTAAGTCGGCGAGCTGGCAGAAACGTTAGCACGCCGGGTGAAATGCTTAGCGGTATTTTTCGTTCTGAGATCAAATTCCGACGAGTTTGACTTTGCCTTTCATACATTCGGGGGTCGATAAATTAAGTACCAGGTACACTCTGGGATCGATGTAATCGACTTAATCCGTTAGTCTGTCCTTGTTTGTTCCCTCTATGTTTAGCCCCTTGGGGGTAATAAAGAAATAAGAAACGTTAGCACGCCGGGCGAAATGGTTAGAGGTATTTCGTCTGCCGTAACGTTCAAATTTCGCCGAGGGCGACTTTGCCATTCACCCCCCGGGATCGATAAATTAAATACCAGTTGTGTACTGGGGTCGATGTCATCGACTGGCCCCTTCCCTCCAAATTTCAGGCCTTGTGCCTGCAGTAAAAAACAATATGACATGTTACATTGGAAGTATGTATAGTTTTGCCATCATAGATAATATAAGGAAATATTGCATACATATCTTTTATCACTTGCTTCTTTCAGTTAACATGCTGCGGCCATGATGGAGCACCGCCTTGTAGAATTTATTCGAACAAATCAACCCCAGTACACATTCTCTTTTGAAGAAGCGCTAAGTTACAAACGCGGCGAGCTGGCAGAAACGTTTGCACGCCGGGCGCAATGCATAGCGTATTTCGTCTGTCTTTACGTTCTGAGTTCAAATTCCACCGAGGTCGACTTCGCCTTTCATTCTTTCGGGGTCGACAATTTAAGTACTAGTTGAGTACTGGGAACGATCTAATCAACTGCACCCACCCTTAAAAATTTCAGACCTTCTGCCTAGAGTAGAAAAGAAAGCAAAAAAGAAAAGAAAAGAAGCGGTAAGTTACAGGTACGTAAACACACCAGCACCGGTTGTCAAGCAGTAAGGGAATACAGACAAAGACACACACACACACACACACACACACACGCACGCCTATATATATGAGGCGCAGGCGTGGCTATGTGGTAAGAAGCTTGCCTCCCAACCACATGGTTTTGAGTTCAATCGCTTTGTGTCACACTTTGGACAAGTATCTTCTACTCGGGACAGCCAAAGAATGAGGGAATGGCCGTCAAAGACGTCTGTAGACTAACGGCATGAAAAGTGTATTGGATACAAAGGCAAGGCAAACTGGAGAGTCTTCACAAGCCAACATCTGTACAGAGAATGGATACCTGACTTGTTGAATTAATAGTGGAGTAGAACTCTGGATATGAATACGAGTCAAATGTAACACTAACCCCCACGCTTCTAATATTTAATCTGTAGCTGAGAAAATCGAATGGTAAAGCAATATAACATATTTTAATCCCAGGCTTTCCAACAAGTATTCATAATGCTACATACATTTAATTTCAGCAGATTTTGTTGAATATATTATGTTCCAGAGATACTAGTTCACGAAAAAATTTCCTGCCATTATAGCATAAATGTTTTATCTGTCTACTAAAGATCTTCAGCGCGCCTCAATTTCCATATGGATAGTCAATAATTACCAACTATACTTGAGCTATTAATATAAATATAGTTATGCTGAACTATTTACATTTAAGAATATTTATTTTTCGACATGTATGTTTTTGTGTGTGTATATATATATTTGTACGTATATATATATTTCTACACACTAAGATACGTTTTGGAGTCGTTGTGCCTATTCGTTTAGTCTTTTATTTGTTTCAGTGACTTGACAGCGGCCATGATGCAGCACCATGTTTAGTCAAACAAATCGAGCCCAGGACTTATTCCTTGTAAGCCTTGTACTTATTCTATCGGTCTTTTTTGCCGAGCCGTGAAGTTACGGAGATGTAGACACACCAACATCGGTAGTCAAGCGATGGTGCGAGGACAATCACAGACATACAAATATATACATACATATATATATATATATATATATATATATATATATATATATATATATATATATATATGTGTGTGTGTGTGTGTGTGTGTGTGTGTGTGTGTGTGTGTGTGTGTGTGTGTGTGTATGCATGTATATACAACGGGCTTCTTTCAGTTTCAGTCTACCAAATCCACTCACAAGGCTTTGGCCTGTCCGAACCTATAGCATAATACAATTGCCTAACCTGCCACGCAGTGGGACTGAACCCGGGACCATGTGGTTGGTAAGCAAGCCACTTACCGCACAGTCATTCCTGCGCCCATTCAGCCACTCTTACGCCCAAAAATGGGAGTCATAATTTTATAATTACGTGAATGTATTTGAATGTATATATGTATGTATATAAGTATATATACACATGTATGTGTGTATGTGTGTGTAAGTGTGCGTACATGTATATGCAATTGTCAATATGCACCTCTATCAATTTTTTTTTTCTGTATAATTGGTACTCCGTCGGTTTCGACGATGTGGGTTCCATTTGATCTGACCAATGGAAAAGCCTGTTCGTGAAAGTAACGTGCATGTGGCTGAGCATTCCACAGACACGTTGTACCTTTGACGTAGTGCCTTTTGAATTACAGGTGCGACTCGTTTTTGCCAGCTGAATGGATCGAAACGAGTGAAAAAAAGTGTCTTGCTCAACGACACAACTCTCAACCGAGAATCGAACTCACTACCTTACGATAGTGAGTCGAATACCCTAAGCCCTGAGCCACGCGCCTTCACTTTTGTATAATACACCACACACAAGCATACACAAACCCATACGTACATACACGCGAACCAGAAACAGAAAGCAAAAAAGAGAGTCACTGTAATGTGTTTCTTGCATGACATTATTGCCCGAGGTTACCGTGGTCTTTTCCGTAGGCTTTTCTTTCCACGGATAAACCTAATATGTTTCCCATTTTACACTATGACATTTCTGTGATACACGATCCCTATTGATCGGCTTCCCCAGTTTTTTTTTTTCACGATCCCTTTTCATCGAAATTCTACTGACCTTTTATTTTCCTTCCTTCACAAAAAGAAAAGCTCCACTTTGTATTTTGTCCCCTCTGTGTGGCCAATAAAGAAACATATCTATCTATCTATCTATCTATTTGTCAGTCAGTCTATCTATCTATCTATCTATCTATCTATCTATCTATCTATCTATCTACACATATTTATATGTATATACATATACCACCCTATCCATTTGTATATAATTAAATTAGTATGGGAGTTATTGTTGTATTTGTGTAAGGGAGTCTCGTATTATGTAAGGCTCCATTATCTGTGAGAATATAATGTCAGATTATGTGTACGTGAATGAATATAATTTTAGTTTCTCTTTATATCGGTATGAGTATACCTGAGCTGGTGTTTGTATGCGTACAAGCCTGAATATGTTAGGATATGGTTCAAATTTGTATAAAAACCATAAACAAAAGCCAGAGACAAGTAGATGAAAAATAAACAAGCTATATTAGTTTGACGCTCAGGAAAAACGAAAAAATATCTTCGACGTTTCGAGCCTATACTCTTCTAGAGAGAAGAATGAAAAGAGAAAACAGATGAAGAGAGGAAAAATCGGGGAGAGAGAGAGAGAGAGAGAGAGAGAGAGAGAGAGAGAGAGAGAGAGAGAGAGAGAGATAAAAGAGAGAAAAACATAAGTGTCTGGATTAACGGTTAAAGATATTGGATAAGTATGGATATATTAGTATATATCTATTTTCTATTAACCGCCCAACACTATCTTCCATGCTTGTAGCTAGTCACAGACTTCTGTTTCGTGACAGTATCATAGTTTTATTAGTGTCTCACTTGTCAACGAGCCTACATATCTGTAATACTGCAGCAACACTTGTAAGAATACGGTTTATTAAGTATATCTAACTTGATTTTCTCGTTTATAATCATTTTACGTAAACTATGGATATTACAGTCTCTACATCATCCTCATAGAATCACGTGAATATTGACACGAACTCACTTTCTAAGTGAATTTAGGAGTGTAACGCATCATATAGAATTTGAAATGTTTACATATTCTGTATATCGGCAAATTATCACTAACTTATCTGTGTGAAGGTTTACACACACACACACACTCACACACAGGTGTGATTGGTTATGCTGTCGATGAGCCCATAGGTTTCGTCTCTAATGTTAAGCACGTTAAACGTTAAACTACCACCGCCGCTTGCACACACAGGCTGTCTGTATTTCTTTCACAATTTTCTGACGATATGCTTGCTCTATTCTGAACCTATGAGCTGCATCTACTGGTTGTGTTCATTGTGTGACACCATGTGTTGTCGAATTTCCAATCGTGTAGCAATTGGAAATTTCGGAATATCAGGTTTGCCCTTGTTCCTTTCTCTTACTATGCATGTAGATGTACACACACACACAAACACACACACATGCATTATGCATATGTGTATTGTTAGTCCAATTTAAACTGCTTTGAGTCTAATTGTTATCGGTTGGGGCGCTTATATTACTATTAATGTGGAATTTCTGTTACGTGTTGATAGATTTTGTGTTTCCATATAAATGGTGCGGATTTCATCTAATATTCAATCGAGTACCTGATGTTTTTTTATGACTATAGCTACTGCAAATTCACTTTGAGTTTAAGGATATATTGTAGATGGACAGAAATTTTTGAGGTCCATATTCTCTGAGTATAGGCTCCCTGTTCAAAGTTCCATCATAGAATATTTTTCATCCGTCTCTAGGTATCGTTAACATTTTTCATCAAATAGCGGAGAAACATTCAAATTATTGTTGTGTCTTGGGAGGGTCATTAAAAAATTGAAATAAACACACGCATTGGTTCAATACTGTTTCTTTATTTTCCCCAACTATCTATTCAATGATTTGTTTCATGTGTCGAGTGAACGCTTAATCGGCTGTAAGTTCTCTCTGTCAGAGTCCTTTTGTCATTGATACGGAATAATTCAAAATTAGCTCATAGTTTTCTGTCAATTTTGAAATAAGTTGGAAAA